>NC_133472.1:10252833-10259280 GCF_025370935.1 Choristoneura fumiferana
AAAAAATAATTGCATCTAATGTAAGAACGTGTCAGTACTTAATCACGAAAAACTTTTTCACGAAAAACTTTTTCACGAACGACTTTATCACGAAAAAACTTTATCACGAATGAACTTTATCACGAAAAGACCATATCACGAAAACTATTCACGAAAACTTTTTCACGAACGACTTTATCACGAAAACTAAAATCACGAATAGACTATATCACGAATAGACTTTATCACGAAAAAACTTTATCACGAAAACTATATCACGAATAGACTTTATCACGAATAGACTTTATCACGAAAAATGTTGAAACTTCTTCACGCTGAAACGGCTGGAGGGATTTGGATGAAATTTGGGCAAAAAGTTAGTTTAATAATCTGGATTAAAACATAGGAATACTTTTATTCCGATATTCCCACGGGATAGGGATAAAATTTTGAAATAACAACCGCTGGGCTTAGAGCCATGAAATTTGGTATGTAGGTAGCTGGACCTCTGGAATAACACATACGCTAGTATTTATCCGGCAATCCCACGGGATAGATTTGTAACTAATGGACCGCATACATCTCTGTATTATTATTATTATTTTGTAATTTTTACTTTAATTGAATACTGTAGTTTTTAAGTATTTTGCGGTTTTCACAAGTTTCTTGCGGCGCCTTCTTCTTGGCAATGATGGTCTTTCTGAAAGCGCTGCTTGATTTGTACGAGCGAGCGAAGCGAGCGAGCAAGACGGTTCGGAGCAGAAGCGACTCGGATAGGTTAGGTTCAGAAGGCTAAGGCGGGAGCGAAGCGGAGCGTAGCTCCCGCCTTAGCCTTCGATGTTAGGTTTTTTTTATAGCAGCCCGGATAATAAAGGAAATAGATACATTAGTAACAGAAAAAAGCAATTTTAATCAATAATCGCAATTTAAGTTGTCAATAACACTATTTAGTATGGATTATGTATTTAGATATTATATGTAAGTATTACATAAAGAAAACGGATGAACTAAAACAATTACCTACTTTTTGCTCACCTGCAACCTTTATGATAGCTACGTTTATGCAAGAAATTGTGTTTCATGCAGTTCCTCCAACTTCACACTGTAAGAAACACACACAAATCCATCTAACTCAAGCAGAGCTCATCTTCAAATTCAAATTAATTTATTTGCGAAACAGCAATTCATAGCTAAATATAGAACAAAAATTGGTCAAGTGCGAGTCGATTTTTCTAGTGTTAAAAACAATAGGCAAACATAGTGATGACAGTGGGTTTGACGAGCGCTTTATTAAAGTTGGCTTCATTGAGGTTTGTGGTTCATTAATTTGGCAACAAAAACGAATAAATTAGACAGTCGCTAATTGTACTATCGAAACTTTTATAAAACATCATCAAACCTAAAAGTAGGTAAATATTCAAACGACATAGCTAGCCGTTGCTAGGCGACTCGGCCGCCGACAGACAGACAGACAGACAGCGGAGTCTCAGTAATAGGGTCCCCGTTGGCACCCTTTAGGTACGGAACCCTAAAAAGAAGAAGGCAATAGGAAAACTGCAATGATGTCTCAAAAACCGTTGTTTTCACTTTAAAAAAAATAGAAAAATGCGTTTTTTGCAGGCGGATGGAAAGATCAGCAAAGTAGGTAGGCTTTACAAGTTAACGAGTAAGTCTTCTAATACGTTTTTTCTACTCGTGTAGGTACTTTAATCCGCACATTATAATTTCACAAACAAAATAACGAAGGCGCTTTTTAGGGCTGATTTAAAAGTCTATTGTCTCTGGTACTGGCTACTAATTATGCGCTAATTCACTGAATTTTAACTAATTTCAAACTAATTTTAACTCACCTACCTATACAATACAATTACTCTTTATTGTACACCAGAAATAGTAAGCTATACAGAAAACAGGTACAATGAGAGAAAAAAGTAATAGGCAGTCTTATCGCTTAAGAGCGTCTCTTCATGGCAACCTTATTTCAGAATATTAAAACGCAACAAAAATACACCTACACATACATATATCGTACAATATAATACACGTCTAAAAATGAATATAGGCGTGAGATAAACAGCCACATATAAATCCATACTAATTTAAAATGTGAAAGTGTGTGTGTTTTGTATGTTTGATGATTGAAGATTTTATCCCTATCCCGTGGGAATATCGGGATAAAAAGTAACTTATTCCAGAGGTCCAGCTACCTACATACTAAATTTCAGGCTCTACGCCCAGCGGTTGTTTATTTGGGATTTTATCCCTGGGTATCCCGTGGGAAAATCGGGTCAAAAAAGTTATCTATGTGTTATTCCAGACGTCCAACTATCTACATACCAAATTCATGTATCTAAGCCTAGCGGTTGTTATTTCGAAATTTATCCCTATCCGTGGGAATATCGGAGTAAAAAATAACCTTTGTGTTATTCTAGAGTTCCAGCTACCTACATACCAAATTTTATGGCTCTAAGCCCAGTGGTTGTTATTTCGAGATTTTATCCCTGGGTATCCCGTGGGAATATCGGGTCAAAAAGTTATCTACGTGTTATTCCAGACGTCCAACTATCTACATACCAATTTCATGTATCTAAGCCTAGCGGTTGTTATTTCAAAATTTTATCCCTATCCCGTGGGAATGTCGGATAAAAAGTATCCTATGTTTTAATCCAGATTATAAACTAACTTTTTGCCAAATTTCATCCAAATCCCTCCAGCCGTTTCAGCGTGAAGAAGTTTCAAACATTTTTCGTGATAAAGTCTATTCGTGGTAAAGTCTTTTCGTGATATAGTCTGTTCGTGATTAAGTTTTCGTGGTAAAGTTTTTTCGTGATATAGTCTGTTCGTGGTAAAGTCTTTTCGTGATATAGTCTGTTCGTGATTAATTTTCGTGATAAAGTCTTTAGTGGTAAAGTTTTCGTGAAAAAGTCTTTAGTGGTAAAGTCTATTCGTGAAAAGTTTTTCGTGATAAAGTTTTCGTGATAAAGTCGTTCGTGAAAAAGTTTTTCGTGAAATAATACTAGCGCGTAAAGACAGTTGGGTATTAACCGTCTTTGACAATTGAACATGTACTGTAAAACTCACTTACGCCATGATATTTGTTAAGTACAGCCGAATGCAAAAGTATAATATATACCTACCGCCATAGCGTCAAAAAATGTATACATCGACCTTATGTGGCATAAAGGTGTATAAATTTTTGACGTCTGGTAACGTATATATATGTATGCCCTTGAACGTACACAAATTAAACACGTGATAATTTACAAAACATTGCAACTAGCTGTTGTTGAAGAAGTGTAACGATATCCCTGAACCTGTTGAGTTAATCTAGGTTAGGTTATATACATTTTGTATAAATGGGTGTCAAATTTCATCAACATCAATTCAGATGTTTTTTAAATAGTAAAAATAAAAATCTGTCCATCCCAACTCACAAACTTTCGCCTTCGTGATATTAGTAGAATTTAGGATTAATAGTTAACAGCAATTACATACTTACTGTTGTAATACAAGTGGTTCTGTGTAATAAATATAACTAATTGAAGCTTAACTTTTTTATTTAATTAATTACATGATAATAAATGCGAGACATTGCGCAAACGCATTCTACAACGGAATCGAATTAAAACTGTCCAAGTCCGTTGCTTCGTGAATTAAAAAAACATTTTTTATTCTATTTTTAAAGCTGTTCATTTATTATCAACTGTATAGCGTTTTACGCATCTCAGTCTCAGCCCTCACCACTCAAAAAAAATCCCGAAAACCATCGTCTCTAAATTCTAAACAAAAAGTTTAACAAGCAAGGAAGTAAATGTTTTTTGAAACATATTTCAGACATTAGAAGTTTTTTGAAGGTATTTTTTTTTCAATTGATCCTGATTCCTGCAGAAAATACAGTGATGACTAATGATAACTTCACTAAAATAATACTAAGTTATTATTGAAGACCAAGACTTACCAAATACAATTTTTCTGCTGGGATTTATTTATAAACAAACAAATAATATATACAATAATTAACAGAAATAAATAGAAGAACTAAAACTAACTTTCTCTAATCGTAAAAATCCATGTTTACAAGTATCACCCCAGTCGCTGCTTTTGGGCAGGGTGCCCATAAGGCTGGCTGCGTTTCCTCGTTGTATGGCAATGCCAATAGGTTTGCTTGAATATGTAAAAACATTGCTTGTATATCAACGCGGTAAAATGAAACACCTGCACTAAAACGTCTTCAAAAGCAATCATTTCATATTTACCTACATCTGTATTCCTTTGCACTTTATATGATATTTCACAACTTCATATGAAAAATTGACACCATCCACAATATACCTACTCAGTTCTCAAGTATAAGTCTTAAACTCTTAATCATAGTAAATCTACGAGTAATAGCTAGGTTTCTTATCCACGATGTACACCAACTGACTACTAAAATGTGGTAACCGACACTGTTTAGCAAACTTCTATAAACCTTGAGTGTCTTGATATATGGGTATGGTAAAGTCGTTGTATAGGTATACGTTTAAACAAGGTTGTCGCTTGTGCGTGTTTAGTAACTTCTATACCTAAGATAAGACATGTAAACTGACCTACTCTGGCTCAGTATTACACTGTCACATACCTGGGTAGAATATTTTACTTGCTCAACGTGAGTTGCAGTAATAAAGCCTAATAGATAAGTCACATTTTGTACCTTGTTTGCTGATTACACAAAATACACCCTGAGTGTCATTTTTCTGAAGCTTAATAGCTAATTATTCTGTTTTGGCACAATCTATCGGATTTCATTCATGGCATTGCCACGCAAAATTTCATGTATGGAACTATGGAAGCTAGCAAGCCAAAAATCGACCAACTGAACAAGGGTGTCCGCGCAATTATATTACATTATGGTTTTAACGGAAAATGTAACTAATCGGTTTCTAATAGCGATTTCAATCCCGCATGTGATAACGGATTTGAAGAATATCAGAGCCTCTATTAAAAATAAATTATTATAGATTTCCGACGCTAAACAACCCGTGAGTCCAAGAACGTTCTAAATTATCGACTAAATTTATTTTAAGTACTTCTTTTTCCGTTAATGGCGGCCACTAGTATTGTGCCAGTGTCAGTAATTTGCATGAAAGTCCCATGTCGGAAGAACCGAAGCTGGCCAGTGAATATGCAATAACTGCCCAGGAAAACATCGCCATCATCGTTGGGCACATGGCGAGGTTCCATACATTGACACGCTCCCCATTTATTTTATTCATTATTTTGACATTAATCCATAGTTATAGTGTAAACGCAGTAATAATATTGGAAAAGAAACACCATTAGCTCTTCAAGAATGTTGTGGTCTAATGATCATCTTGGCTTATATACGTTCCATTGCAAGACACAGGTCTTGGATCGTAGTTCCCACGCGGGCCCAGTGCGGATTAGGAACTTCGCACACAAATTAATTCCAAAAATTTAAGAAGTACGAGCCCGGGCTCGAACACACGACCCCTTGGTTAAGAAGTCCATAGGTCAAACTATTAGGTTACCAGGTTTTTTACAGTGTTAAGAATGTTGTAAATGCCAAAAATGTGCTAGTAAAACGTAGTTAACATATTATTATGGTTTGTTTTTATATTTCCGTCTGTAGAACCGTTAAATTAATCAGTAATGGTTGCGTAGGAGTAATTGCCAAGTTAGTTTTGGTTACTTTCCCTTATAAGTAATGGCATGTGATGTCAGAATGTTGCTGTTGGTAGGTTGGACGTTCCGCGCTATCTGTCATTAGACATACGTGACTAGGGAAAGTGCGTACGTGAGGTAGAGTTTGAATGAGACCTTTTCGGAATTTTCATTTAAATTTAAATTCTTTATGGATGTTTTTTTTTATTAGTCTGTGGTAATGTCCCACTGCTGAGCAAAGGAATCTCCGTTGGATTTCGAACACGCCTTGTCTGCACTTATGTCTGGCCAGTCGCTGGAAAACGCGTCTTATAGGTCAACCCGCATTATGCAAGATGCAATTAAAGAATGTTTATGGACTTCACTAGCGGCTTCGCACGCGTAATCCATAGATCTGCCAGTTGAATTTAAAACGTGGGTTTTTACTTAATTCCCAGGGAAATTTCTAAAAATGACATCGTGGTTCTTATTGAAATTGCATTGAAAACGGCCGCGCAAAATTGAATGACTAAGCCTGTAATCTTGCGATTTCAAGATTTTATTCTTATCTTATAGGAATATTCGGATAAATAGTAGCCTATGTGATTCCAGACGTCCATCTACATACGAAATTTTATCCAAATCCGCCGAGCCGTTTTAGCGTGAAGGAGTAAATGTAAAAAAACGGGATTCACGAATCCCAGATCGTTTGTGAGATGATGAGGTCTTAAAATTACAAATTAATAATAATTTACTTCAATGTTACCTACTTATATCATGGTCAACCTAATCATTTTTGCATAAAAATAGAAAAAAGCTAGGTCA
>NC_133472.1:10259380-10306512 GCF_025370935.1 Choristoneura fumiferana
AGTACAATCTAAATACAAGTTCTCAGTTGGCCACGCTTAAACTTTTTAATGGCCTCATGCTAACTTTACATTGTAGAATAACAAATATTCGTGTAGCACGCATCCTTATCTTTATCACCCGCCGAAAAGGACAACTCAACTACATAGTTAGGCTTAATATGAGTACGAGGAAAATCTGTTAAATGTTTCATACAAAATTCGGTAGTTTTGCTATTGCCTTTACATACAACATCAAATCTTAACGAAACATGAAGTGATCTAATCACATTTTAAATCAGTGTCTCTATAATAAATCATACCTACTTACCTACTACCTTAAAAAAACACGACTGAAGTCCATTGAACGTTACTATCCACTGTATTGTTGACTGTTAGTGTAAACAATTACAAAAAATAAATTAAATCTTTATTGCGTGTTTATTGTTTGATATTATAAATTTAACTAATTCCCAAGCACATAATGATA
Source organism: Choristoneura fumiferana (assembly GCF_025370935.1). Classification (NCBI taxonomy): domain Eukaryota; kingdom Metazoa; phylum Arthropoda; class Insecta; order Lepidoptera; family Tortricidae; genus Choristoneura; species Choristoneura fumiferana. Next base: position 10,259,847 of record NC_133472.1, read on the forward strand.
TAATGCAAGAAACCGAATGCGGGGAATTGTTCCAATGAAGTAATATTATGTAAGATTCACGAAGTGGTTACGCGTAAATATTGTAACAAGACGAAATATTTAAGATAAAATCTTGTGATAACGCTATGGGTTTTGTCATGTCCTTGGGAGTTATTGTATTTATTGTGCAATTAGTGAAAGTTTTTTATAAAGCACAATGATGTTATGGGTCAGTTAAAAGGAACCGAGTTATTATCGGCCCGCTCCAATCTAATAGGGTGACAATTGTCGCTCTTTTAGACTCCCAGTGCCGGCTAAGCTCAAGCGGATGTTCCTGCACTCCGACTTCTGGCCAAAGCGTGAGATCTTCCGTCGCTTTAGGGAGGCAAGAATGAAAATCCCTAAATAACTTTTTAATTTTACATTATTATTTGTGCTTTTTTTTAGCCCGTTGTTATAGTGTCCCACTGCTAGGCAAAGGGGGCCTCCCTTGCCTTCCCTCTGTTTCCGCCATTCATCTCTATCGAGAGCATGCTCCTGCCACTGTACCTGATATGCGTCCAAGTTATTATATGATTAATTATTATTATTTGATTTTTATGCGGAATTACATTTGAAATTTACCACGAGCTTTGCGGTGAAGGAAAACATCGTGAGGAAACCTGCACAAACCTGCGAAGCAATTCAATGGTGTGTGTGAAGTTCCCAATCCGCACTGGGCCCGCGTGGGAACTATGGCCCAAGCCCTCTTGTTCTGAGAGGAGGCCTGTGCCCAGCAGTGGGACGCGTATATAGGCTGGGATGATGATGATGATTTTATATGCGGTTATTTTCATGTTTTTAAATTGACAGCGCGTTCATATAACTGTGATGCTGTAAATTTTTATTGATTAATAAATAAATAAATGATTTAATAATCTGTAGTTCTAATGGTTGTTATCAAAATTACGAGTACATAGAGAGCTGTGTGTGTCATGTAGTTCAAGGTTAGACACAGGTAAAAAACTTACAAATGGCTCCTTCTTATGTTTAGTAGTGTACATGTCGGCGGCCGATCATAAAATCCGCCAGATCACGAAATTCCTAGGCATATCGTGAAATGGCGCCGTTTCATGAATTGGCTAAGGGACTGTTGGATTTAACTGTTAATACAAAATTAATACCCATCTCTGACCTAGATACCGTTGTTATGTAGCTATGTACCTATGTGATATATGTATAGACTTACTAGCTTTGAAACACAGCCCTTTTGTTTTAGTTACCTACCGCGACAGGACCGTGTAAGGCGGACGTATACTTCCAAGTGCAAACTAAATAAAAATAAAGCTATTCATATTATTAATTCCACTGAAAATACTTTTATTTCGCCCCAAACCTCCAATAGGGGCATCTGCCATATCGTTCAAAACTCACCGTTTAACGATTTGCCTAGTGACGTTTAGGCAGATCATAAATTCCTAGGCATATCATGAAACGCCGCCATATCGGTTCTGGCCGCTAGGTATGTATATCGTAGCGGTTGGTCGGTAGCGGTCTCGGTTGTGATCACAATTTATACTGACCACTCCTCGCTTCGCTCGTCGTACCTAAATTTTTCTTTTTTCGATATAAACACGATGTGCCCGCGATATAGAGCTAGGAATTGAAGCTTTTGACGTGTTTCGGGGATTTCATCAAATCACTAAACAAATCTGTTTTGATCATTTCCCTGCGACATATATACATAATTTGTCCTTGACTATACAGAACATTCTGCGCGCGAGTCCGATTCGCACTTGGCTGGTTTTATTTTTAACATCTTAGATATACTTATATCATTTCGAGTCCGCAATTTAAAGGAAACAAAAAGCTCTAAAGTAGGTTCTCAGGCATGTCTTTGGCTAATTGTACAATAACCTCTAAATTTCTAAGAATCTTGAGATAATCGTCGTAATATAATGAGTCAGCGTCCGAAGGTCGCCAGTCCGTAACCGTTCTGAGGCGATGCCGTGGTAATTGTTCGGGTTTGCTCGTCTATATGTATATAGACCTATAGGTATACCGGTATACCTACCTATAGGTAGTTCCGAGCACCACAATAAGTTACAAAAAAGGCTTTACCAACATCACGACTCGAATCACAATCAACTGATGCGGTTTGTGCGTAAATTAACAATCTAACCGCGTTTTCATTTACTGGAAGTTGATAACAGCTTTATATTTTAAAATTGTTTTTTTTACCACAATATTGCCTTTGGTTTTACCCAAATACTTACATCTAGAAAAAACAATCTTATTGCTTATGTACATACGTACCACTTTGTATCCTAACGAACTACACAAGTCAATCTCCTAAGGTTAGATTAAGTCCAACGTTAAGCATAATTTAGTAATTTGGTCTAAGCCCGGTGAATTGAATTCACACTTGCGTGTTTGATAATCTTCTAAACATAACGTTGGGTTGGAGTGTTTAGTGATAAGGTACAAAGGTGATACCCATGGCAAAAACATTAATATTGCTCCCGGAAACCAAGGATCCGTAAAAACTTACTTATGTTATCTTCCACGGGAGTCAAAAGATAGCGCACGATAAGGTAGAAGCACTGGCAATAATATATGATAGAGCAAATAGCTATATACCGCAACTCTATAGGTACAGCTGTTGAGCGTATTAGAGGTTTTTGAGTGCTTTGTTCATCATCCATCATTGTCGGCGACTGTACAAGCTCTTCTGTGTAGGAAATTCTTAAGCAAAAGCTATTCAACGACAAACCGCATTTCGGTGCGGCAATAGAATGCGATAACAACCTGTCGATCCCTGGTGGCAAAGAAGGAGACATCTCTGACGAAAGAAAAAATAAAGATCGGATTCTGCGAACAAAAAACGTGGCTGAGTAAAACTAAACTAAACGCCTGGTCTCGTGCACGACTGCACGTGTGTCGTAGCTTACCTAGTATGCATTTCACTTGCGCCCTTACCTTTTATTATCTCTGACCCCCGTTGGAATCATTTTAAGGTTCCATATCTCAAAAGGATCACTTTGTTGTCCATTTGTCTGTCCGTATCATCCTCTAGCTTCAATTCTTTACCTTCTTTTAAAGCTGGAAAGATAATTATGGGATTAATTTGACGTCGAACCTAATGTCTAATTTAAATCTTCAGTTTGTTTGATTATCGACTGCGCCATGTTTCAATTAAATGGTTATACCTTTAATTATAATAATTTAATTTAATTATAATAAATTAAATTAAATGATAATGTAATTAAATTATAAGTAATAAAATCCGCCTTCTACACAATGTTTAACTCGTTGACAGTTTTCTCGCCTCCTTTTCACTGTCGACACATCGCATCGTACTTTTGGAATCAAGTATCTAACATTCAACAAGATAGGTACAATATTTAACTTCCTATTGCCATAAAACATTATTGTAGGAGATAGCGTTCTGTAATTATGTACAGAAACGTTCTGAACGCGTGTGTACATTAATTTATCCCAAATCCTTTTTCATTTAGTTAAATTTATACATCCAACCGATGTCTAATTCCAACATTTGATGACAAAGGCCCGCTTTGTTTTTATGCCTTCACAAGAGCACTCTCAATAAGCTCATAATAACCAAACCAGAAATCTTTACGACCCAAAACTGCATTTGTTGCGAGACAAACTACATTTTTAGGTCATCGGATTCCGATCGAGTATTACGACATTGAAATTGTTACTTACAACATAGTCTGCACTCGGAAGTCGACAGACACTTAATAGAACAACTCAAAATGATGGATAGCTCACGACGACAAGATTGATTTTGTTCTTCGATGGAGGCAAAGTTTTGTTTCTCTTGGTATTAAACTTTTTTTTATAGTCCGCATTTTGAACGTCTGCTTTGAAGAAAAAGCTTTCAACGCTCGAATGGAATATTTAATTTCATGAATAAAGCATAAACTATTTTGAAATAGCTTTACGTCGACATTAAACACATAAGATAGAACTGAGAGAAATCGTGTATAGTTAAAAGGGTAGCTATGAGCATCCTTGTCTAAAACAGTAAATTTCTCTAATGTCTGACTCTGATGGTCAGCTATGTATGACTTAGATTAGACTATGTCTGTTACTATTATAAGCATACTAAGTTGTCCCAGTTTAGCATCTTGAACGAACCGGACTATTCGAATAGAATTACTTTACTGTAAATCTATTTTAATACACGGCGTTGCATAACGAAGTCTCTGGCAAGTTTTCTATATTTAGATAGCATCTTTGTTGCACATGCGGCACTTGACATGGGCCAGTTGGACTTTATTCAGTTCTGTATTTTGAATTCGTTAGACTCCTTGAAACAGAATTGGCTGATGTGCGAATAAAAGCATAAGATAAAGATGGAATTATAAAGACAAAGACTTTGTAATTTGAAGGACGGAAGGTTTGAAGGATTTGTAGTTCCAAAATCAAACAACAAATTCAGTGTATTGTTTTGTTATTGTTTCTTTGAAGTAAACGTATTTCCCGAGATAACTTGGCGTTGTACATGTACGTTGGTAATAAGAAATTACTAATTATGAAATACCTACTTACTACAAGGCCAATGGCAGTTAAAAAACCAAGATTGCTTCGCAAAAGTACGCCACATCACCTATTAATTTAACGTGCTGTTTTGCTAAACAACTTTTTTTGCGCGCATTGAAGTATTCTAACACGCACATATTGTACATATGTTAGAGTCAAATATGAACGTGATCTTTTGAACACAATAGCGATGTCCTCGCTACCTCGTCTCGCGTTCCTTGCCATCCGTTTGAATAAACGTATTAATAATAAGGCTTGATATGCACTAGCGTGGAGGTAATTTGTCAAATAGAACGCGCTTTTCGATACTTCATACATATCTTTACTAATATTATAAATGCGAAAGTGATTTTGTTACGCTTTCACGCTTAAATTACTCAACCGATCGTAATGAAATCAACTTGGAGATAGTTTGAGACCTAAAAAACCGCGAGTCGGACACACCTAAGATAGGGTTCCGTAGCCATAACGAAAAAATGGTCGATTCAATTGAAAATGCACTTTAATTGAATATTTCGCAAATAGATCACTAAATCGAAAAATTGTTGTGGCAACCCACCAATGGTTTTAAAAGGCCTATCCAACAGTAACCCACACTATAGGATGTCGAGAAAAAAAAATCACCTCACTTTACGTCTATGGAAGGCACCCAAAGGTTTTTTTTTATTGCCACCTTGTTGTTGTGACTGATATGTAAATTCATACCACGTTACAGCTTTCTAGTAGTAACGGTCTCTGAGCTTAGCCGCGAACAGATAGGCAAACAGGCAGACCGACAGACATGACGAAACTATAAGGGTTCCTAGTTGACTACGGAACGCTAAAAAGGATTTAAAATAGTTTTTATCCCGTAAAATTGTATATTTCTCACGCAGGCACGCGGTAAGCGAATTAGCACACGCGGCAACTGCTAGTGAAAATATTGTTTAGGTAAGTATCATGGTTTAATGGTGTGAGTGAAGTTCCCAAATCTGCAATGGGTCCACCCTAGCCTTATCTTTGTCAGTGCAGTCTGATAGCAATGATGCTACTGAATCATCATTGATTTAACAATGGGTGTTATCGTGAAACATTAATTATCTGTTTTGCATAACTAATCGAATACCAGTTAATTTGCTCATCGCGTGTTTACTGTAGGATCACGAGTTCTTGCGCCCATAGTGCTCACTACGAGTGCTAAGTTTATAAACTTCTCACATGTGTCAGGTACCTATGAGTAGTATGAGACTGATTTGTTATACGAGTATTGTGTGCTACCCGTTGCTAGTTATAAAACGAAGTAGGCCTGAAGCTAGATTAATTAAAAGGCCTGTGGGCCAGCCAGCATTTTTTCCACTAATTAATCATTCGTGTGCACCAAGCTTTATGTTGACGACATATTGTTATGTATAGCAAAACACACTGCAAGGTTCTATCTCAATTACAATATAAATGAGCTAAACGTCTACACCTCATAAATTGTGTTAAATAAGCTAACATATTTAAAAAGAAGACTGTTGACAGGACTATCATTATCTAAATCATCTTATTAATCTGGTAGCCACAGCTAAACTATTAGTGGCTAATGTATCCACCACAAATTGTAGAGAACGATTCATTCCGTATACGCATCGCCCAGAACTGGGCGTGCGAGTGGCCACTTCTTAATCCCCGACTCGCTGGAGTGGACAACGATCGCACTTGTGGCTGTAGGTAGGTACTTACTTATTCTGTGGCTGTACTTTATCCCGCATACTCGACTTCCCTCTACATATAGATTATAGTACGTAATCGAGACTAGTGGCTAAGTGTAGTAGCAGATCTGGCGAACACAGCCCTTGCTAAGATTCTAAGTAGGAAAATATTTTCATGGTTTTTTGTAGTCGGTTCAATTTTTTGTTCTATTTTTTTGTCTGATAGAGAAATCGGTCAGTAAATCTAAATCTACATATAACACTTCATTATTTTAACAAATATAATAATTATCTAATCTTAAGTCTCCTCTTAAGTGAGGGATATTTTTACAAATCTGCGACCGCGTATATACGTGGACGACTGGGTATAAACAAAACAAACAAACTGATTCGGTAAGAATCTCACCAGTTCAGATCCTGATTTGGTGCTTTGGTGCTTATGAAAAATTTCAAATTTGTTCATAAATGACGGAGTTCTGAGGTAACAAACATAAAAAAATACAACCGAATTGATAACCTCCTCCTTTTTTTTGAAGCCTGTTAAAAAAAGGAAACGTTAAGTATTTCGCATTATTACAATTAAAAGGCTGCGGGAGATACTCACAATAGTTCGCGTTAATTAAGATATTCAACCAAAGGCAATTCCCTTAGTAAATTGGAATCCTAATTGCCTTTCAGCTCAACGTAGACTTACCAGACTGCCAAAATCGTAATGCATTTAAACTTGTTTCATAAAGCAAATATTGAACGCTATATTCCCGTAGTTAAGTGTCAGACTTTCCTGTACTCCACCCCAGTTCAAAGCCGTGTTCGCCAAAGTTAAGCAGTAATTGTTGATGCAGACCGCGTACTACGTTTCCTGTTAATCAAGCTACCGCCATGCAGCGTACACTAGGCGAACGGCCTTCACTGAAACTTGATGTCAAACACCATCCTTACTCATAACAGCATAAGGTCTAAATCTGGAATTCTTACGTTGACGTGTGTCCTTTCAAATCGCCACCAAGGGGCAGCGTTGCCATCATAGAGGTAAGACACGCTAAATGAAGGGTCCACGGAATGAACATGAATAGTCACCTTTTTTTTAAATTGCGATTTTAACTTCAAAATGTAGAGCTCCCAAAGTACTATGACTTACCATTGAATTAAATAATCTGAAAACAATATAAAAAAAAACCTTTGAATAAATGGTAACCATAGTAATTGTTTGTGATGACTAACTTTCAAACCGCTATAACTTTCAATCCGCTATAACTCAAAAAGTTGCTTAGGTGACTAGACACGTTCTTTCCGTGGACCCTTCAAATGTCTTTTTGAATTTGATTGTGCTCATGAAGTTATTGCTTTTTTTAATAATGGAAAAATATTATATATTTTTGAACGTGCGGTTTATTTCCCTAAGTGTCAAGGCAACCCAATCATCGTTATCTACTTTCGGCTCGGCCTACTGTTAAACACATAATTATGCAAATTAACTAATTAGAAATCAATTTTAAGAATGTCCGCTCTCACTTAATAAAATAAACGGTAGAACTAGTAAATAAATTAACCAGTGATGTGTGAATAAAATACGGTGGAAGGAATGTTAGGATCAAACTCTGAACAACGGGTTGAAAAAAATTGGGTCGCGATTCGCAGCTTCGTGATTTGCATCATTTAAAGCAATTACGGTTTCACTCCAAGTCGCCGGCGCGGCATTGAATTGCCGCAAACTTTATGGCGTTTCCTGCATACAAGTTACGCCGGGATGTTGCGTGCTCTGTCGTAAATGTGTATAGAAATAAAAACATAAAATATTCTAAGCACTCAGTCTACTGCCTCCCTTCCAATTACGTCGTCGAAGTGCACCTAGGCAGACGTTTTATTTCTTTATTGCTTCCATTTTAGCTCGCAGCGCCAGGCCCCTCTCCCCTTTAGAATCTCGAACCGTTTACCGGCCGCAGCGCCGAACAGTCGCGTGCAACGACAGTACTATTATTTACCATTAGCCAGAAGAAACGATTTTGCCAATAATTTCCATACACTGTAAATCAAATATGAAACGAGGCAGATTAAGTAGCGACTAGTTGCTGTCACCTTAACTACGCGCTTACCCAACGTGCTCAGAGTTTATCAGCCTTGACATATACGTACTTACGATGCAGTCGTTTATTGGGAATACAAACATGTTGTATTAGCAGAACAAAACTGAACATGCCAGAGACAGTAGGCTTGGGCCAGCATCGCACCGAAATGTCACATGACATGACCTTGCCGTTCTTTACGTACCTGTTTTTATCGCGTTTTGTGTTGAATGTTAACTAAACTACTTTAAAAAATATTGGTACCTTTTCTTATACTTCGACACTCACCCATTAACTTCATTCCAATCAGTTCAGTTAAGAGCATTTAAAAAACATAACCTCCCATCTCAGATACATAATTTAGTTAACCGTTAAAAGTAGCAGGTATAATTTGTTATTAATCCATGATATGGTTCAAAGCTAAATTGTTACCGGATAATGCGTCCAAGTAAAACACTTTCGCCAGTGAAGGTCGTGCGCAAGTCGGCTTTGAATACTGTCAGCGCGTGCCTTAATGTTGTAACTGTTTATTATACTACTTTACTTACATAAGAGTGCCCGTCGAAGGCTCATAATGAGATGAGCACACCAGTAGACGCTAATAGACGTTGCTTCTATCAGGGCAATTTTCGTTAGTATTGTGACGCAAACTGCGTAATCGGCATTGGTATTCCATTAGGTGCAAGCATTATTAGAACATGAGACTGTGGTCCAATAGGGCGAGGCACAACATTATTAGAACATGAGACTGTGGTCCAATAGGGCGAGGCACAACATTATTAGAACATGAGACTGTGGTCCAATAGGGCGAAGCACAACATTATTAGAACATGAGACTGTGGTCCAATCAATAGGGCGAGGCACAACATTATTAGAACATGAGACTGTGGTCCAATAGGGCGAAGCACAACATTATTAGAACATGAGACTGTGGTCCAATAGGGCGAGGCACAATATTATTAGAACATGAGACTGTGGTCCAATAGGGCGAGGCACAACATTATTAGAACATGAGACTGTGGTCCAATAGGGCGAAGCACAACATTATTAGAACATGAGACTGTGGTCCAATAGGGCGAGGCACAACATTATTAGAACATGAGACTGTGATCCAATAGGGCGAAGCACAACATTATTAGAACATGAGACTGTGGTCCAATAGGGCGAGGCACAACATTATTCTTATTTATTCTTGGCATAACAATATCAATAACTACTATATCTTATTGCGAAGATGTAGGTTACGTAGGTAAATATTCTAGATCATATAGTTCAGAACCCTAATGAAAGTGTTTACATTTATTTGTTCAGTGCAAACTTACTATTTATTTTTAAACTAGTGTTTAGTGACGATTTATCAAGTTAGGTCATTTGCAAGGTCGCAATATTTTATACATCAAGATAGACCATTTTTATGTAATTTCGTATTTTGGAAAGTACTTACCTTACATACCACCTTTAAAATCACAAACCGATGCAGTTTGTGCGAATACCCTGTAAAACAATGACATGATTTGCAACCCGTACTAAAGTATACCATGCCGTTACTCCATCATAAAAGGGCCATAGTTCTGATCATTCAAACGATGAATGCCGGACCGCAAACGTTCACATGTGCTGCTGGGAAAACTGAATAGTTAAATTCACTGTAGGCAAATTCCTGGTTGTTATATGAACTTACGATCCATTGTACTAGCCCTCCGTGACAAAGTAAAGCCGGAAGGTCCGAACACGAACGCCCGCATTGACCGGCCTGTCGAATATTTTACATGGAAAATTTCTACGTCGTTTAAAACACGCGCTAACATTTTGTAAGTATTTGCTAGAGGAATACGTGCTCCATGTTTTAAGAAATCAGCGTGAAAGGTAATACAAAAGCGTGGTGTTGCCATTTGAGGTTGAGTTTTATTATTCCCACATCTTGGATGGACACTACATCCTATAAAAGTCTTATTATTATCCGAGAATTATAGGTATACACTGACCAATTCAATAGTACCAAGAGCCTAATTAATAGCCTAACTCGGATTGAGCATTATCTAACCATAAGCGCGATTGTAATATAGTCACTATCTAAAATAAAATAATTATCTGGTTGAAATTATGCCGGAAAACTATAACCACACCAAGTACTTTTACATTGGGTTAGGTACCTACCTATTATAATAATAACACATGTTCCGTCATTATCACAGTTTCATGTGACCATACGGAAACCAAGGACACAAATTACCGCACCGACATTACAATTTTTATAAATCAGAATATTTAAACAAATCATATATTAATTACGTAATTATTTATCGTCTTGTCGTGTTTAATCATCCGTTTTAATAAATAAGTACCTATATCATTCTAATAATAATCATTTCATGATCAATTCTAAATAGTTGTTTTATGCTATTTCACCTATTTTCTTCGTAAGCAGTCGATAGCAAAAGTTTGCTTTGTGCTTATTTATTCAACTTGACATGTGCATACATACATTACATACTCAACCCTAGAACACGAATAACACAGCCGAAACATGACACGAACTTGACCTAAGTAGGTACTAAGCAAAATAAACATAATGAAAAAATACCTTTCCTGATATGACTGCCGCCAATTTTTTTCAATACCCATCCATGGTACGAGTATCATTTAACAGCTATGTCCGGTTTGTGTCCAAATCATTTTTAAATTGACTTTTAATGACCTTTTCGTTATCATTTCTTAATTCAGCCTGAAATAACGCATTAAGTATTTATCAATGACCTAAACTTTAGTTTGGGAGTTAACACAGAATTTTCTTTTTTGCTTTCTTGGATTTTTGCCTCATAGTTTATAATGACGAGCATAAAACAAGGGTTGGCGCGAGATAATTTCCTCAATCCAGTGATAACGGTTGTTTGATGAGACTAATTCCGGTGACCGTAATCCATGCGTTTATGGTGCTGCGTCAGATTACTCATTTGATGGATTTATGTGGTTCATTTGTACAGGATGTAGATAGGGTTAGTATGACAGAATACCCCTCCCTGTCTCTAAACATCCTGTACCTAGTGTGAATTTTTGATTCTAAGTATACAGTTACAGTTATATTTTTTGCTAAATATTTTTGCACGCGTCTGGCAATGTTAAAATCCCGACTAAATCGTCTGATTAATTTTTTTTAATTATTTAAACATTCAACTACAACCCATAAAAATTGCATATTGTCTCAAACATATTTTTGGAAAAAAAAATATATTTTCAAAAATTTAGGGGTTGATTTAGCCCCGCTACTCAACAGCCAGGTATGCAGTCCGTGTTGGTATAATAGGAGAGGTATGGGACAAGTTTTCTGCTTGCCTCAAATACCTACCCAAAAATTGGTGCCAGCTCTCCTACTATGTCCTTATTGGTAGAGAACAACAGAAAAAGTAGACATTACCTAATTTGCACAAGGTGACGGCCTTCGAAACTTTTTTAGGGTTCCGTAGTCAACTAGGAACCCTTATAGTTTCGCCATGTCTGTCCGTCTGTCTGTCCCCGGGTAAGCTCAGAGACCGTAACGTACAAGAAAGCTGTAATTTGACATGAATATACATATCTGTCACGCCGAAAGTGGTACAATAAAAAAGTAAAAAAAAATTTTTAGGGTACCTCCCATAAACGTAAAGTGGGGGTTATTTTTTTTCTCCATTAACCCTATTTTGTGGGGTATCGTTGGATAGGTCTTTTAAAACCATTGGGGGGTTGCTAAAACAATTTTTCTATTCAGTGATTTGTTTGCGAAATATTCAACTTTAAAGTTCCCCCCCCCCTCTAAAATCTAAACTGTTGGGTGGAAAAATTTGAAAAAATGTTTTTACGAACGTCTTTTTTTGAATTTGCGACTCCAAACATAGCTGTAGAATAAGCAGTAAAATAACAAATAAAATTTGTGTAATGACCGACCCAGAAAAACACATCGAGCTCGATCCCTGTTACAGTCTAGTGGTTTACTCATGGCGGTCACCCTAACGCGCAAACCTACTAATGTTTAATTCAGGAGTAAACCAAGGACGCAAAAAGAACAAACAACTGTTACTGCCAACTACCAGTAAAAGTAAAGCTTTTGAACGAGCATTGTGTTACTAAATAAGGACAAGTCTGAGCATCATAATGAGTCTCTAATTACAATGATAAATGAGAAAATGGTCGTTTCTTTCTCATCCAGGTCAACGTAAAAGCAAACGTAAATATTATACTTAGTTTTTAAAATGAGCTTGATTATTGCATTGTTATTGAAGCTCTGTCCATGTAATAAATTTCAACTCAATCCGACATCTGGAATGGATCATAGCAATTGCAAGCTTTGAAGCGAAGAAACCAAATATACAAAGCGGAGTGAAGTCCATAACTAAAAAACTTGTATAAATTATAGTTTTTACAGCCTGTGTCCATCTCTAGGTATTTCTTATATCTATGGACATCTTAGTTAAGTGGGTGCGGGAGGCGTGTAATTATATCTATTAATTAAAAGCTTAGCTCAGTAACGCTTTTAGCATTATGAAAAAACTAGTCCGCTGACTTATTGATCCGATTACGAACTAGGGAGGGCGACGGACTCGATTAAGCAACTAGAATAATACAAAGCTGAATACGCTTTTGAATTAGTACCAATTAGTTATAGTCTTTTTGGTACTCACGCTATTCGTATCTTTTCACTTTCGTAACTTCAATTGACAGACGAAATAAGTGATGAAATAAATGTTGAGCATTTAATTTTATTGCGCTGTGCCCGGTTTTGAAATGGATTCTGTGATAATACAGATCCTTCCTGTGGGTATTCTATAACCTAACCAACAAAAAGTTTTAAAACCCCCGACTTTGTCCCTTCAAAGTTCAATATCTCAAAAACGGCTGAACCGATTTTAATGAAACATGTCTAAGAACCATCGCTAGAAAACCTGATTTCAAATAAAAAACCGCATTCAAATCGGTCCACCCGTTTAAGAGCTACGGTGCCACAGACAACACACACACACACAGACAAACAGACACATGTAGCGATCAAACTAATAACACCCCTCTTTTTGCGTCGGGGGTGAAAAAGGCGACTAAGGGCTGATGATTTGGGAAGCAGCGTTGTCTATTTGGGTAATTATTCGAGCGGTTCAACTGTCAATTTTCGTAGTCTCATTTTGTTATGAATGGGCTGTAGAATTTTTATAACATTTTCGATTATTTTCAACTGATTCAAAAAAAGAGGTGGTTCTCAATTCGTATGTATGATTGTTTGTGTGTTTGTTACGCAATAACTCCGCCAATTGTGGGCCGAACTTCAAAGTTGTTTTTTTTTCTAAAGGGATCTTAGAGAAATAGAGAGCAAATCTTAAATTTTAAAAGCACACCTATAGTGATTTTTAACACCAAGTCAAGTATTTACATTCAGAAAATATCATTTGTTGTAGAAGAAGAAGAAGAAGAAGATGATGAAAAAGTCACTGTTTTTAAGCAGCGGTGTGGCCGCTCCTATAATCCATTCAAAGGACTATTTTGTCACGGTAGCGACTTATGCTTAGAATTATAACAACCCAACCCAACCAGTGCTTTAAGCTTTTGACATTCATAGTGCTTGTTACAGCCTAAATTGAATAAAGATATTTTGACTTTTAGGCCTTCACCTAAGAGGGGTTCCTGTTCTAAACAATAAATACTTACTAAATTTAAAATATTGCACAAATTTATATATTATGTATTTTTGCACGAATTACCCAAGTTAAAAATAATATAAGAATAATAATTTGATTGTTAAATTCATACAAGAAATAAAAGGCATTTTAATTTTGTTTATTTATTTTGACTTTGACTTAGCCTTACTGCCAGCTGTAATTTTTCCCGCAAAACTAAAAGCATGGACTTGCGTGGTAGCTTGGTAGTAAGTCGATCTTCTTAATGGGACGCTAGATACATTTTACTAACTCACCAGCTTAGATAACATCTGAATAACGAGGTTCGAGCGATAAACTCACATTATACTGACTGCAATAGCTGTTTCGATTTCGCACCTGCGTTATTTAAGTATTTTATGATGCGTACTTAGGGCGGCAACACACTCGGAATTCCGTTTCGGATATTCGAATAGAAAATCCGATTCGGAATTACGTAAGTAAATACATCACACACGTACGTTTATTTCCGAATCGGAGAAAACTTCCGAAACGGAATTCCGATTGTATGTGGCCGCCCTAATTTACGTACCTTTCTACTATATTGTTTTAAACAAAAACATACGCATCAACGGAGCATCGAGGTACTTTTAACAATAAATTGTCGCATTTACCTGATTGTTATAATAATTACCTTGCTGCTGTCTCATATCGACGTATGCTGTATATTACTGTAGTAAATTATGTACCTATAACTGTGAATTTTCCATACGACATTTAGCGGTTAGAAAACCATTAACCGACTTTAAAAACATTTGTTGCGCACGCCCGTATGCTTAAGTGACTCAGTGCTGTGATCCAGTGTCTTAATTTCTTGACTGGCCATTTTTGTAAATCCTTATTACAACTTAGCAACGCTTAGACTTAAAATGGACGTAAACATACTGAGCTAAAAAAGGCCTATCCTGTTTTACCTACCCTCAATATTCAAACTATTTTGCCAAATGTTGTTAAGAGCAGTTTAACGGTTTTGTCGTAAAGAGGTTTCCAATAAACGAAGTTCATCACCATCATCATATCAGCCTTAGGAAGTCCACTGTTGGACATAAGCTTCCGCCATAGAACTTGTTGCACCGGCGTTAATTATAACCCCCCCCCCTTAACCCGGCGTTATTGTTCCCCCCCGCCTACTGCGGGAGCCGTTGAAACTGGCTGAGGAATACCAGAAGATGGGCAGCAACGTCTCCTTGGTCAAACATGGCAAGTATCCAACTCCCCCATCCACCCCTCATGATATAATGTTAGTAATGACTAATGAGCATGTATAAAACATGGATTGAGTGAAAGAATTGAATATTACAATTTCGTTCTAAGATATAGATTCCATTAGACACTTGAAGGTTCGGGAACAAGAAGTGTGGAAAAATTCAAAGGAGGCCTGCGGCATAGAGGCAAGTATGTATGTATAATGTCAGTGATTAGAAAGTAATTTGAATATTTATCATGTTTACAGGTAAAAGTAAAATTATACCTACGTTAGATAGCCTAGATGTCCATAGAATATGTAGGTAAATACATCTACTTCTACATGCGTAGTAGATATTGTATTGTAAATACTTAGTAGGCGGAAATAAATTTATTTCATCTCATCTAAGTATTTTAAAAGTAAAAAATATAGTAGGTATGTAATGTACATAAACAAGTATCTCATCTCGTTATCAATTAAACAAATTCCTAGAATCAATTATCTCTTTTTACGATTATAACCGTTGAAGAGTAACGAGTCAGGAAATTGTTTTTTTTTTATGTTTAATTGCTCATGTATTTTTATAGGCTATTTGAGTTGGTCTCGTTTAAAATAAATCATCCGTTTATAGCTAGCGTCAGACCGAATAAAAAGTAAAGATAGAATCTGCTAATCACACAATGAGCCCAGGTAAAACTACATCTCCCTTCGATCGCGTGTGAGCCGCTTAACTAGTTTGATTGGCATGGTTTGGTTGTACATGTACGCATTTTTTTAATGAGGGTCGCGCTATGATATATGCAGATTGAAATAAGTCTAAGATATAGTGCGTAAATGATTTTATGTTTCTCAATCACTTGATAACGCAACGGTCGAAGTAGTAGCTATTAAGTTTTAAAAAATATTTTCTTTTAATTATACTGTAAAGAAAAGAAAGGAACTGGAAAGTTAAGCTATAATAAACCGGAAAAAATAAAAATAAATATGTACAAAAATCGGGAAGCAAAAATTTCAGGGTTTGGTAATGATTGAACAAATGGTTGTTTATCGACATCACCAGACGCCAAACTAGTTGTGGTATTTTTCTATAACAACTCTTGTTGTTGCAGACGCAGCCATCGAGTGCGGCGCCCCCGCCGCGCCCACGTCCACGAGTCCGCTGATGACACAATAATTTGTGATGCTAACACGGACAGAGCCCTACAGGAAACTCCGTCCTAGAGGGCGACGAAGGACGTTCTAACCGAAGAAGTAAAAGTTTCATAAGTGCAAAGTGCCTAATTCGCCAATATAATGTTGGCTAACCGGCGCAACCTAGTGTTTAGAGTAAGCATCGTGATAAACATCGCCGTTCTGTTGTACGCGGCGCTTCATTTATCGGGCTCCGCGGGCCCGGGCTTAGAGTGGGTTCCTGTCACTAGCGATGGCTCCGACACCGTACGCAGCGCTGAGTTCCGCTACATAAGCGAACAGCGGCGTGAGGAGGCACGCAACGAGACAGAGTCTAGGCCACCCGAGTCCAGCGTCAGAATCTTCGAGGAGTCCACCTCGCAGAAAACACCGTCCACGGTGGCTTCTACCAACAAAACGGCGTCAAGCACAGCGTCTATTGTGGTTCCATCGGAATCGGAATCGACCAATGAAGCCAATCTCGATATAGTAGATGAGAATGCCTTGTCAGAAGCGACGTTGACGCGATTGCGCGCGTTATTGGCCTGCAACGAGAGGGATTTCTTGCCGCAGACGGCGCAACGCGGGGAGTTTTGGGTGTTAAAGAACTACGTGCGGGCCGACCACGGCCCCGTACTTTGCCACGAGTCCGTCACCTACACTACGCACGCCGGCTTTGAGTTCCTCGACAACGTCCTGCCTCTAGTCGAAAGGTGAGTGAAATATTTCAAAGTTAATTAAAATACGTGGAAATCATGCATAGACATAGATCGCTAAAGCGATGGTTCTAACTTTTACAATGGTATCCAAACAATTTCCGCGTACATGTCCGCTCGACTTGGCAAAATCATTTTTGTCTTGATTTATTTAATAATGGACAATCAAATGTTCGCCCCACCCTGCGCTAGAGTCGTTTGGCAATACGTCGCGCCACCGCTTGCCGGCCGCTTTAACAATACCTTACAAGTAAAACAATACACCAGTGTCAGCCAAAATGTTATGCACAATGCTATATTGCCAGCACAGCTTGATCCATTAATTACATACGGACGATACAAGGATATTTGAGATAGAACATCTTGCAACATCCTTCTAAATATTTGATACTTATGAATGTGCCAATATTCTATATTTAAATGTCATGGGACACTTCACACCAATTTAATTGACCTAGTCCCAAACTAAGCCAAGCTTGTACTATGGATACTAGGCAATGGATAAACATACGTATATAGATAAATACATACTTAAATACATATTGAACATCCAAGACCCGAGAACAAACATTCGTATTATTCATACAAATATCTGCCCCGGCCGGGAATCGAACCCGGAACCTCAAAGCTCAAGCTTCGTAGTCAGGTTCTCTAACAACTTCGCCATCCGGTCGGTTTCAGGAATCTCGAAAATGGCTGTAAATTTGCGTTAGGGGGGCTTTAATCTGCGTTTCAACCAGTGATGTGCGAGGAATGTGTTTTCATGAACCAATATATAAACTCCTTATTTACCTAGCCTCGCTCCGCTCAGCTGTTTCCACCGTCCGCCAGAGCAGCGCTGTGCGAGGATAGGTAAATGAAGCGTTTCTATTGGTTCGTGAAAAACACATCCTCGCGCATCTCTGGTGGTAACGCAGCGTAAGGGGGCGAACGATCGATCTGGCCCGGTCTTATGTCTGGGAGACGGGTGTGTTCGAATTTTAACCTTAGCGAAGCGCGATATCCCAGATAGGTGTGCTTACTTAAGTGTTAGTTAATAGATTTTGGTAACCCCAGTATCGAGGACAGTTTTTTAATTAAATTTAGTACTTTAATTTGTTTGTTATCAACAGCTTTCCTTTTCCTTGTCAGACAACTTCCATATACCTCAACTGGTTTTCGCCTCAACTACTTCTAGTCGTCAAGTAGGATATTAGTTTTAGATGTTTTCTTTCTACAAAACAACTTTTACTTATTCTAGGCTTAACCAAAAAGGTATATCACCTCAAAGACTTAGCTACTTTGCATGCAACTTAATTAAATTTCAAAACGTGGCAACAATCACGTCGAGTTATTCGTGGTTATACTACTGCGCCGAACAAATAGTACTTATTCACATTCAACTAACAATTAAGAAATAGAAGGTTACAATCTTAGAGGCTAAGAAAAGTCAGTCAAAATCTTATCAGATAGCGACAGCCTTTGTTTTTATTGCAACATTGTCCGTTATTGTGAAAATACTTGTAAGAGTTTCGTTGTTCCGTGTAGTTGGTTAATTGGTTACTTATTTCTCGTTATCTGATAAATTCTGACTCCATCGGCCAAAGCACCTGTTGCCGCTTCTAACTACAAATATGCTGCTCACAAAATAGATTGCTTTAAAAATCGTATTAATTAACGCGTAGGCATTCATTAGGACTAGGTTAAGAGTAGGCATTTTTATGGCCTATCCGATGTTTGCACATGTGTGTGTGGGTACAAGATAAATATATGTGGATGCCAGAAATACTTTTAAATGCTTGGTTGTTTTACTTCTCGAGCAGTTTCGGATTAGCTTTTAGAAAAAGCTCTAATTACCTTTAAAGGCTTCTACTTCAGTAATCAATCAAATAAATAAAGTCGTTATAATAAGTGAATTTTTAGTAGCTAGCCACTTTATGAACGAGTGAAATTATTTTGTCCACGTAATAATTAACGCATTGTGAAAACGTCCTCAAACAGAGGTCAGATTAACAATAAATTCGGTCGTATTCATTCTACGTGACTGTACTAATTAAAAGTAGATCTTGTTAGCCTTAAAATTCTACTGAAGTTAAATAGAATATAATTAACAGACTTGATATTTTCGATACGTATCAAAAAGTACAGTGGCCGTCAAAATGTAGCCAGTGCTATGCTATAATTTGTGAGATAAGAGCTATTCAGAGTCGCGTATGCGTAGGAGTGGTATATCGCCGGACATGCCTGTGGCGATACCGAAACTGTGGCTGCTTCCGTGCGTTCTCAATGGCCCAGTTTAAATGCTGTACCGAACACCACTCACGGATGAATACACAGGAACACGCAGCTGTGTGTAACGTGTAAACTATCTATAAAACGCACTTTACGTTCGCCTGTTTATTTTATCCGTGGCAAAATTGGGGTGAACGCAACCAGTCCATTTTATTCTCGATGATGGCGGCGGGCAAAGCTTAAATTGTTTATGGCGGTTCGTATTATAATTATAGCATAGCTGATGTTAAAAATTAAAATTTAACGGCTTTTTATATTTTAACCGCATTCATTGCAGTTTCTAAGGACGGCTAATTCAACGATCACCAACATGTGTGACATACATACGTGTATTCGTATGTAAATACTAAGTTCCAAAAATATGTTAGTTTACAATTTTGTACTGTGCGTTTACATTTCTGGCCTTGACTGTATCCCTAAGTTATTTAGAAACTGTCTATAGCAGGTCTGACACGAGTAAAATGGCATTAGGTATATTTTGATAGATTGAACAAGTTAGAACTTTTGACTTAGCTTTAGGAGGCATAATTTTCGTTAGAGGAAGAAATTGACATTAAACACTGTCTTCTCTCATCCTGTACGTTGGCCAACCAACCACTATCTTTACGCAGTACCGTGGTGTTGCGGTTACCAACCATTGCCAGTAACAAACTGCATAAAGATACTCGGCGACAACATTCGGTGTTGTCACTCACGACGTAATACACGATGGTGATCTATGAATCTAGTTCTCTATGAACCGGCCACCCTGCTGCCTACATGTGTCGTAGGAAATTTTATGATTTGAAACATTTTGATGTGTCGTATCCCTATCCTTAATCCCACTAACATTATAAAAGCGAAAGTTTGTAAATCTGTTTGTTTATTACCTTTTCACGTTTAAATCGTTGAACCGATGTAGATGAAATTCGGTATACATTTAGTTTAAATCCCGGGGAAGGACATAGGATAGTTTTTATCCCGGAAAGCGGGATAGCAATAACAAACAAACAGCAACAGCTAGTATTATTATAAATACGAAAGTCACTCTGCCGATTGTCCCTCTCTCTTTCTGTTACCTCTTCACGCTGCAATAACGGAACCGATTTAGATTAAATACGATATGGAGATAGTTTAAGAACCCGGCAAGGTCATATAATAGGTTGTAGGTATCTCTGAAAATTGTTGCCGTGTTTATTGGTACCGCGGGACGTAGCGCGGGACAATAATGAAATCTTCGCAGACGTAGACGCAAGCACCAGATAGTAGGTTACAATTTAATTAAGTACAATTACTAGCACATTATCCAGTTGAACTGAAAAGTTTTTGACTTCACCGTTTAGAATTGTGTTTTTTTGCATAAAGCGAATTAAATTGCATTGCGAGTTTTAACCTTTTTACTGCCATTTGAATTATATCTACCTAATCGTGTATTGCAAAAGCGATTTTAATATAACATCCTAGATAAGCATAACATAAATCATGTGTTATTATTACTATTCCACACAGTGCCATTGTTGCTGAGTATTTTTCCCAACACATCTATTTATTTGATGTGAACACTTAATGTAGTTTCAAAACATACAACTAGCGCTCATGCACTCATTCTAGACGCATTTACTCGTAGTATTATTCTGAGCTATACCTAAGTGTGTTACACTAGTCACCCACATCAATAATTTAATGAGCGTAGATAAGAAATTTAAATAATCTTATTTGCAGTATGCGTAATTATTTAGTTAGTTGCTTCTTTTAACAGGCCTATACAAGGTGTTGTTAACTAAATAACTGAAAACCAATAGTAGATTGTAAAACGAGAGCATAAAACGAGCCATTTTACCCGAGGCGTTCATATAGCCACCCGAGCCGGTACGGCGCGGGTGGATAGACACGTCGAGGGGAAAATGGGTTTAATGCTCGAGTTTTACACACTGCTTTTCACTTCGATGGCGAGGAAATGAAATAGCAACAGTGGAAACAATGATTCACTTTCTATGTACCTTTTATTTTTTATGCATTATTATTATAATTCAATTATTTTAATTTTACTGATTTATTATGATTGATTTGATTGATTTTTAGTTTTATATAAATTCAAAAATATTTAAAAAATATATACAAACTTTTTTTGTTTTAGCTGTTGACACCTGATTACCTTGGTCTTGTGTTGGTATTAGACGAAGATTTTATTTTATGCACTAGAGCATAACAAGTCATTTTATGTCGCCTAGATACAGCATAAACACGAACTTTACGAGCATGAGAAGTGAAAAAAATGTTTTTTTCAGAATCGATAACACTATGTTTTAAATTAGATTTGTGTTTTTAAATCCCTTTTTTATTTCACCCAGACTAAAAGTTACGACTGCAACAGGCGCCAATTAAATAATTTAGCGAGGTTGCATGTACTACATATGTCGAATTTAATACTGGACGTTTTACTGTCCTGTCAATGTGTAATTTTCTTCTAAAAACGTCAAAGCGCAACTGACAAATACAAATTATGAGTGTAGAGTTAGAAATGAAGTAGAATTTCTGACTTATTAAAACACACGAGTACCCATCTTTTAAAATAATGAAGGTATTCAAAAATTAATGCACTCAATCAACTGACGTAAAATGAAAAAATGTTTTGGGGTGTCTGAGGTTTCCAGTTATTTAATAAACACCTTATTTAACTCATATACAAAAAGTTAGTAACATCATCGACTAACAGATTGTTTAGAATGAAGCCAAAACAAACTGACAATTTTTAAAGGGAAAAAAAAGTATAGAAACTATTATGTAAAAAATATTGGTATTGGTATCCCTATCGCACTAAATGGGCCAATTAACTTTTTTTTTACCTTGTAAGGACTTGTCGTCTTTAAGGCACCGTTGTAATCCCGCCTGGGTATGAACAATAATTTCTTGTAATTCGATGAATTGTTGTTTCAAGGCAATTTAAATTCACTAAACTCTTTATTTCACAAAATAAGTAAAAAATAGTACATAAGCAGAGGCCACGAAGTAAGGGATTGAAGGACGAGTTCGGGGTAGACGAATAAAACGAGTCCAGCAATCCCTGTTCTGGCCGAGGTTTGTATAGTGCTTTTCTCAATCAATGTGAGGAAATATTTCATCCATCCATCCATCCATCCATATGTCCATCCATCCATCCATCCATCGCATCGCATCGCATCGCAGTATCGCAAATGCTTACAGAGTAGTGGTGGTTGGCTGTTTGTAATTTTTCATTTGTCAGTTTAATGTTATGTATGTAATTTAAAAAGTTGGAGCAGCGGACAATATTGGATTTTCATACATACTTCATGGCCTAGGCCAAGAAGTTATGTAGGGAGCCATAAATGAGATACTTCATGACCCCATTTCGTGACATTATAACGCAAACATTTCCGAGCATGTTTGAGAAAACACAATTTAAATCATTCAAAATAGAATATCGTTTATCCTACTTAATATTATAAATGCGAAAGTTTGTGAGTGAGTATGTTTATTACTCCTTCACGCTGAAACGGCTGGACGGATTTGGATGAAATTTGGTACGTAGATAGCTGGACATCTGGAATAAAACATAGGCTGCTTTTTATTCCGATACTCCCACGAGATAGGGATAAAATCTCGAAACAACAACCGCTGGGCTTAGAGTCATGAAATTTGACATGATTGTTTTTAATGAAACGTGGACGAAAACCACGATTTAATTTTCGGGAACTCCCACAAGAATTTTAAAAAATCAGGATCAAATGATTTACGTGTGCGAAGCCTTGGGTGAACACTAGTAATCTATAATATTTATAGTAATCAGCTACTAACTACCAGCGCTTTCAAACGATCATCATTTCATTGCCAAGAAGAATGCACCGAAAGAAACTTAGCAGAAACGTCTTTTTTCTTTCAAAACTAGAATGATATTAAACTTGTTTTAAACTAACTTATATTAAATCTAGCAAAAGAAAGTAAATTAAAAATATATATCGAAAAAAAATAACAGGGATATAGGTACATAGACTAACGGATAGACAGCGGGTCCGCGGCTCCTTACCAAACACTAAAAACTATAAATTATGTAGATTAGATAGTCATTAGACGCATTATTATTATTATAATAATTATAGCTTCTTGATTACTATGGTAATTGGAACCGGCAACAAGCCGAGCCTAGCAATTAATAAAATAACTTTAGCTGAATGACCTTAATTAAATTGTAATAGACAGTGAACGAACGCCATAAACCCACGGCGCTGTAACAAAACGTTTACTTAAATTAACGAAGTATGTGTTTCTATGTATGTATGTACATATAACATGGCTTCTTCGTCATCTAAGGGTCAAAGACACAGAACGCAGCCGAATTTCGGCATGATTACGCTATGCGCTAGCCATGCTGTTTCAATGAGGGCTATCGCGTATGAATGCGCCGCTAGAGGCGCTAGTGTAGCGTGAGGTCTCCGAAATGTCAAATCTCATAGTTTTTGGGTGAGCTACGCGGGTTTATTTATAATCAGAATAATTTTGACAATATTTTGCATTACCTGGAATTAATTAAGGCAATTATGCGATAAGGGGCAATGAATGTCTGTTTTGAGACAGTATTGTCTTTCGAAAACTTTTGTCCTCCCTTTTTTTCCGATCAAAACGGGACTACGCAACACTGGTTGCTCGATATTTTTATGGTACGGTTTTAAGGAGTATTAAATATGATTTTAATCTAAACTTTGTTTTCACGCTCGTAATAACAGACTTTGAAAGCCACACTTAAAAAAATCATGCAACAGTGGCGCCATCTAGTAAGATAAATAACGATAGCCCTCATTATTAGCAATGCGTTTGCCGAAAGATGTCATCTTTTAAAATTAACTTGCAATCAAATTTCGGTCGGGTGTTAACTGAAGTTCTACAGCTCAGCTATCCACTTCAAAACGCGACTTTTTGACGACTCCCATACTCGACTGCCAATCCTATACATATACATATATAGTAGGTATTATGAGAATATAGAAGATATACAGCCAATTTTTACAGAAGATAAATTTAAAGTCATTTCTATAATATAGACTATTATATCCGTCTCTTTTCTCGATGCCGTTGATTGGTGAATTTCAAAACTGTTAGATGTAAAACACGCTTAATTTTTTTTAACGAAAAACAAAAACCGACTCCAAAAAAATAACAAAAAATTTAACCAACTACAAAAAGCCATGAAAATAATTTTCTACTAGTCTGAAGTTGGTCGGTGCCTCAGCATCAGCACGAGCCAGCACGAGTGATTGAAGCTCAATATAAAGTGCGTAGGTGAGGTAGATGACTAAAGGTCCACTCTTGCTGGCTATTGCTGAGACACCGACCGACTTCAGAATGGAAGAAAATTATTTTCATGGTTTTTTGTAGACGGTTCAGTTTTTTGTTATTTTTTATTAAAACGTACAGTGTTCTCTGCGTTACAATAATTTGAGAAAAAAACTCACTTTCTAATATCCATTGAGTCTTCCAAATATTAGAGTGAATTGCGAGAAATATGTAAACTACCGAACCGGTCGGCCTAGGGAAAAGTGAAAAGGTGCGAAAGGGTGTGGCCTGCCAGCACAGATGAAGATAGATGACACTTGGCGCGAACTGTTCACGCACAATACTGTTTAGGACTTTGCAATTGGCTAAGAAAAGTTTTTTGAAGAATTTCATCATCATCATCATGATCATATATCAACCGTAAGACGGTCCCGTGTTGGACATAGGCTGAAAGTACCTGCATCCACCGTGAACCCGCGGCTTTAACCAGGTCATCCGTCCATCTCGTTGTTGGACGTGCTACGCTGCGCTTGCCGAAGAATTCAGTGGAAATATTTTTTTTATGATATCGATGACGTAATGGCAATAGAAATGAATTCCTCTAGGTTGGCAATTAACGCATCTGCAATACCCCACTTGCACGTTTTCCATCCAGGCGAATAAAAAAAAATGACAGGCAAGATAGTATTATCGTCTTGATGTCTTGCTGCAGCAAATTTGAGAATACACTAATAAACGAATCGTCACGCTGCAGCAATCAATTGCTATTCAACTCTTTGTTTACTTTAAATAAGGCTGCAATATTGACAATTGTATCAAAATGCAGCTGTGGGTGTTCACGAGGCTAGTTGGTGTCAAGGAAGGGAACTCGAAACCTGTTCTGGGCGCACGTGCTAACCCTATAAATACGCAACTCGTTTCAGATCAACGCTACCAATTGTTATTGAATTGATCGATAAATGGTTGATTATCGATTTATATCGACATTTTATATCGTTTGTCAGACGAAGACGGATGTGCAGTCATTACGACAGCAAACATTTAAATTAAATATTACAGAGCTAGTACGCAAGAGAAGGTAATCAGAACGGAAACTTAAGAAGTGGTTTGCGTGAGCACTGACATTGAATAATGAGACTCCGCGAGATGACACGAATCAAAGTGTTTTATTATAGTGAACTTAATGTAATGCGGGTCGACCGTTGTACATGCCATAACTGATTACCGCTGATGCAACCGTATCTCGAATCTCCCTTGATTGATTTTAGAATGTAGAAAGCCATTACAGACGTACAATTTATATTACTCCTTGCGGTGGGGTCTAATTGCTGTGGCATGTTTACAGGCGCCCTCGCTCTCACTCTTACGGCAAATCATGGGCGGAGGTAATAACTGTTAACTGTAATATGAATTACTGAAGAATGTGCACATAATAAAACAGGCATGTGCTGTTGAGAAACTGAAATATAGCCCTATTAAAGCTTCATTACCTAGAAGTACAAGTTACGTTAACATTGATTTATAATGATTGTGCTTTACTGTCAAGGTTTTATTGCAATGGATAGTCATTGTGACTTAGGTAGGGACCGTTTGTTGGAAATCACATTAATCCAAACCAACCATTCGGAAGTGCTAAAATTCTGTAATATTATATTTTATTATTATTCAGTGGTATAATATTTTAGAGGTGCATTATAAACCGTTCACGTTCACGCGAATTGCGAAGTCGTTAATTTATATTGCTTCAGTCGTAAATTTCAACCAATTGCACGCGCACCAACGACCACCGGCTGAACGTCCGTTCAACCAATTGCAGAAACGCGGGAGGCATCATCGAACAACGCAGCACCAACGGTTCCGTGTTTATGTTTAATTGAGGCGTAGCAAGTGTGTAGAAATGTCGTAGCATGATTGGCGTTTTTAAGACAGCTTCGTCACATGAAAAGCTGTGTCGTTTGCATTGCATTACGCAGGGAATTAATGTTACAACTGACGGAGTAGCCAATTAAGTGCTGTGTCTGGTGATTTTCCATGTAGAGTCGAGACTAGAACTGGGAAATTAAATTTATCTTTCAAGAATAAATTTAAATTTAGCGATTTGCCTATCTCCTAATGCAGTGAGTAGAAATGTACGTAGACTATTTTGCGTATGCTTATGATTGGCTTCAGACAGAAAGCGCTCACGTTGAAATAGCTGGTAAATTGAAAATTTGCTTTTATTGCAGACAAGGGATCATGTTAAAATTAGCAAATTAATGTGATAGTTGTAGCCTTCATTAAGTCTAATGGTGATTTTCCACCGGCGAGGCGAGACGAGACGAGACGAGGCGAGACTAGAACTGAAATTTGTATGCATGGGAAAATGGTAAAACAAAAACTTAAGATGTTAAAAATATATAAAATTTGTAAAAAGAATTTCTATCCATATCTCAATATAGTCATTATTCATCATTTGCATATCAATGTGCCTAATTGATTAATTATAATCGATAATAATGATCTTTGGTATTTTGGTATCGGTACTATTTCTGTATGCTTACTAACAATAACTAATGCCATAACTAGGAGTCATATTCTGCTCCTAATGTGTGTCTCTGCACACAACATATTGGTACGCGTACGTGCGTCCCTTTAATTTAATTTCTTCATTATAAATGGGTATTATTTATCATTTAAGTAGGTAAATAGTTTTATTGAATAGTGTTGTTAACTATTTTATTGTTGGAATTTTGATGCAACGTATTCCTAGGGTATCAAATTTCATTTAATTTATAATTGTAAGTCGCATAATTGTAAGCATTCAAGCTCGATGTAGAAAAAAAATGCTGACGTGTATAACATGAGTGGCGCTCGCGCTCGTCGTGAATTGCGAAATAAGGTAATTGGACTAGATAAACAACGTGACACAAGAAATAAGAAAAATATCACATTTTATAATTGACTTCAGATGGTTCGTGAATGAGATGAAACTCTATAGCAATAACGGTACAGCAATCCCTTATTTATAGCTACGTAAAAAAATACAAAAACATGTTAAAATTTAGTACTTCTTTAAGTAATATAACGTGCAAAAACTATAAATATAATATTTATTTTTATGTAAATAACTGTAATAATTTTTACTCCCACCAGGTTTCAAGGTAATCAGTCTTGATACTGGTTAAATCACTAGAATTAAACTGTGCAAAGATTACTTCGCGGCTTTGTGCACGATATAGATCAATTCCCGCGGGATAAGAATAAGTCAATTCTATAAAAAAATGTAATTGAATTTAAACAGACTTCTTTTACCTAAGGAAATTGCCAAGTTCCCGCGGGATAGATATAACGCTTTAGATCTATTGAGAAATATCCTTCAGTTCAAAGCAAAAACTTAACTTAATAAGTTCTTAACTTATTTCAGAATCATAATTTCGAAAATAAAAAATTGACACACAAACTCCCATCCCCCTTTTTAACTCTTTAGGGGTAGAATTATCAAAAAATGTGAAATATGAGAAATGAGTTAGTTAAAACATGTTCTTTTATTTCTCTTCTCTTCAAAGTTTCATAATTCTAACCCTAAAACAAAAGTTCCGTAGTTTCCATAACCAATTATATTAGTGTTGTTTCATTTTTCTTTTAAACTACACGCACATTCATCATATTACTACATTCATATAACATTTTTCCGTACTAACTTCCTCCCCCCTTTTTACCCCCTCAGAGGTAGAATTTTCAAAAACATTGAAACTCGTATTTGTTTATTTAGGTTTAAGAGCAATTTCACAAAGTTTTTTAATGATAACTCCAATAATAAAATTTTTCCCATACAAACTTTCACCCCCCTTATTACCCTTTATGGGTAGAATTTTCAAAAATGGGGAAATACGTGTTCACTTATATTATATATTTTGAGATTTTTTTCCATATTTCATAGTCACAACTTTACAAATAACAATTTTACATGCCAGTAGCTGAATTTGAGTTACCTTGAAAGACACCGAGCAAAGCTCATTCGCAAAATTGCCAGAGATGGTGTCAAAGATTTGAAGCTACCATCGCATATCCAAGACAACTATTAAACGTAGCGTAGCAGTTAACACGGCGTGCAGTAAATCAGTTACTGGCGTAACTAAAAAACTGGTCAAGTGCGAATTGGACTCTCACACAGTCACTCGTATTAAATATCTGCCACAGCGGAGCGTGCAAAAATATCTGACACGTCCTACCGGCCCTAGAAATAGAGTCGTATCAGATATTTATGCACGCTCCGCTGTGGCAGATATTAACGCAGGGACTATGCCATCGAACTTATTGCCATTATTAGAATAGGATAGAACCGAAAAAAGAGGTATTAATTAAGGTTGTATACCTCAGTCAGCAAAAACAAAAACAGGGCAGACGGACAGCAAAGGGAGTAAAAGCGAGGGCACTTTTACTCAATTTGTTGTTCGTCTGCCTATCTGTCCGTATGGCAAGCAAGACCCTTTTTCTCAGGAATGCATAGAGCTATCAAGCTGAAATTAATATCGAATACCCCTTGGAGTAGTGAAAAAACGTAACTTCTAAGACTTAGAATCTGAGTCAACGTAACGCTAATGCGCACTGAAAAATAATACACTGGAAATGTCTTCATTTTGGTTCAAAACATATAATTGAGAACTGCCCTATGACAATCGAACGGACAAACAGCGGAACAGTTGGTAAGATCTCGTTTGATGGCACCCGTTGGGTACGGAACCCAAACGTAGCGGCGGCCAAGCGTTGAAGTATTAACTTTAGTACCGCGTCGGACACTAAAGAATGTAGTAATTTGAATCGCATCTACAATAAAATTAAATGTCGTAATGTCTGTGGTGCTGTAACTAAAATGAAGAAGAAATGAATGAAGGTGACACAAAAAAATTTAAACTTCGCGAATTTCATTGATCATGTATTGTATACATAAATAAGGTTATAAATAGTCTTTTGTTTTTTTTTAATCGAGGACGTAACTGCCTCTCTGCCTAACCCTTTCGAACCCAGCCGAGTATGAAAAGAGTTACGGCAATGGACTTTATATACAATCCATGTCAAGTTCAAAATTCAAATGTAAGAGTTACGACAGTGGACTTTATGTACAATCCATGTCAAATTCAAATTCAAACGTAATTAACCCGCATGATTGGATCGGCTGGGTTCGAAAGGGCTCACTTTGAAAGTTTTCTGGGCATTTTTTAAATGGGTATTTTTTTAGACATTTAGGTTGTTTTTCCGAATTGCAACTTTGCCACCATGTGTTGGTGGTACAAGCGGCAAAGATACGAGGTAGCAAATTTGAAACTCAAAAGAGCATATCATATTCAACAGAATTTATTACACATTTGAAAAGCCACGGAAAACTTTCTAGGTTTAACGACCAAATAATTTGTGAGTGAGTGAGTGAGTTAGTGTATTTGCTACTCCTTCACGCTGAAACGGCTGGACGGATTTGGATGAAATTTGGTATGTAGTGAACGTTTGGAATAAAACATAGGCTACTTTTTATTCCGATATTCCCACGGGATTGGAATAAAATCTAGAAAAAAGAACCGCTGGGCTTAGTCATGAAATTTTACATGATTGATTTGAATGAAACGTCAATGAAAACCACGATTTAATTTTCGGGAATTCCCCCGGGAATTTTTAGAAATCCCTAAATTTCAGTTCAGCTGCTAGATCTAATGATTTACGTGTGCGAAGCCGCGGTTGAACACTAGTCTATATATAAAGTTCAAAGTTCTGACTGACTGACTGATATATCAACGAACAGCCCAAATCTGTGAAGATAAATACTTCAAATTTGGCACACATAAACACATTAAACTATTTAAAAAAAATAGGAATTAGGGGGAATCAAAAAAAATTAAATCATCAATGAAAGCTAATAATTAGCCCATTCTAAATATAGGTACATGTCAAAAAAGTGTGAAAAATAATCAAAAGAAGAAAACAAGTTTAGTGGTCTAGAACTCTGTTAAGTAGCTTAAGTAATAAGGGTAGGCCTTCTTAGCCCAGCAATAAGACGCTCAATATAATTATATTTATTGTTTAAGGGCCACTATGCTCAACCTGCGGCCCGCCATTTATCAACTATTTTAACCTTTTTTACCCGACTACCCAAAGGAGGGTTATTTTAAACCTAAAAATAGGTTATGCTGCTACCCGCAGGACAAATATCCATTTTAGAAGTACGCTATGACTCGTATTATGCTACGTGCGCTAATATTACGCGCAAGTTACTATTATGCCGTAAGACCGCGCAAGTGTTGCCATACATTCTATTAGTGATTAGTAGCTATACAATTTTCACTTTTAATTTTAGGTAATGCGATTGCTTTATTTGTTGTGGTTTTTGTTATTTTTTTCCTCTTGTATTTTTTATTTGATTATTGCCGCCTTCTGACATTCGTGCCGTTGCGGCATTAGTCTTTTTACAAGTAAAGCTTTTATTTAGTTTCACCTGACCCGTTGTCTGTCTGTCTACAGTCAAACCTTGTAAGTTAAATTCGACCAAATTCCAGTAGTCCGATTGTCTTGAAATTTGGCATACTTATGTAAATTGCGTGACAATACAATAATCTGGTAGTAACATTTCGGTAGTCCGGCCAGGAGAGGCGACGGCTGGACGGAACTCTTCAACGGTTAATGGAATCGACTAGAAATTTGGTATGTAAATGAATATAGTTTAGGTGACTATGCAAGTACAGCCAACGAAAAGTAGTCAGCAAAAAAGCTTGTATTAAATAACAATGAAATTTTTACATAAAACTTATTTATGTTTAGTTTTAAGTTAAAGGGTCATACTAAAAACCAGCGCTGCGGCTTGCTGTGGCAATACGCTGAGTATGGCCCTTTTTACTTCTTTCGGCACAATATTTCTTTTCTTTCTTCCTGTTTAATATGTAGGTTATCTGTTTTTTTAGCTGTATTTTTTTATGTTGTGCCGAATTTTAGTAAATAATTTTATTATATCTTAAGAGGGCCTTTCTTTCTTTTATATTAATAGGTCGAGTGCAGCTTATTTTACTAATGCCGGAATTACACCAACTCAATATTTATCTTTCGTGTTAATGCTGATATTAGTTAACATGTTGCTGTTAGAGACATGAGGCTGTTTTGGTACGGGTGGCTAAGTGAGCACTATCACAGAAGCGGAGCGGGGACGCGCGTATGACACGAGTAGATTCGACCGATTGGTCGAAATCACGTTTCACCCTCGCCTTGTAATTTATAACGTGAAAAGAATATCATGTAATGTGTTTGGTCGAATTTGAGATTTTTTTTAAGACTGTAATGTGACTTTACACGCCGCTCGACAAGCTAGTACATTACTGCAGAGGCCATGAAGTAAGGGATTGATGGACGAGTTCGGGGTAGACGGCCGAGTCGTAGAAGAGGCTGGATAAAACGAGTCCAGCAATCCCTGTTCTGGCCGAGGTTTGTATAGTGCTTTTCTCAAACAATGTGAGGAAATATTTCATCCATCCGTCCGTCCGTCCGTCCGTCCGTCCGTCCGTCCGTCCATCCGTCCATCCGTCCATCCGTCCATCCATCCATCCATCCATCCGTCCATCCATCCGTCCATCCATCCATCCGTCCGTCCATCCATACGTCCGTCCATCCATCCATCCGTCCGTCCATCTATCCGTCCGTCCATCCATCCGTCCGTCCATCCATCCGTCCGTCCGTCCATCCATCCGTCCATCCATCCGTCCATCCGTCCATCCGTCCATCCATCCATCCGTCCATCCATCCGTCCGTCCGTCCGTCCGTCCGTCCATCCGTCCGTCCGTCCGTCCATCCATTCATCCATCCGTCCATCCATTCATCCGTCCATCCGTCCGTCCATCCATCCATCTATCCACCATCCATCCATCCATCCGTCCGTCCGTCCATCCATCCATCCGTCCATCCATCCATCCATCCATCCGTCCGTCCATCCATCTGTCCGTCCGTCCGTCCATCCATCCATCCATCCATACATCCATATATATCACATCGCATCGCATCGCATCGCAGTATCGCAAATGATTACAGAGTAGTGGTGGTTGGCTGTTCTTAATTTTTCCTTTGTCAGTTTAATGTTAGGAAGCAAATTTAAAAAGTTAGAGCAGCGGACAATAATGGACTTTCATACATACTTCATGGCCTAGGCCAAGAAGTTATATAGGGAGGTGGTAGGGAGCCATAAATGAGAAACTTCATGTCTCCATTTCGTGACATTAACACATACATTTCCGAGCATGTTTGAGAAAAAGTAGATTATGAACCGATTTAATAATAAAAATTGTCGTTTCTATTTTGTTTAAGTATATTATTTCCCGTTGATTTCCTGTATAAAATATTTTTTGGTACGAGTTAAGTTCACATGCACACAATATTTGCGATACTTGTCATCACTGACGTCACATAAAAAATTTGGGCGATCCGATGGGAATCGGTCCGCGTAGAAGTATGTATGAAAAATAGTTCACGTCCTATTCTCAGACCTACCGAATATACACAAAAAAAAACATATAAATTGCTGAAGCGGTTTCGGAGGAGTTTGGTCACAAACATTAAGATCCGAAAATGTTATATATTAAAAAAAGAAGAGATAGATAGATTAGAGTCGTGTTGATTGATGAATGAATTTTAAATAACATCCGTCGGGCCCGGGGCCACCAGTCAGAAGGCACAAAAAAGTCTTACGCGCAGATAAACAGCATAAATACATCATACGTTTT
The DNA here is from genome assembly GCF_025370935.1 of Choristoneura fumiferana. Taxonomy (NCBI): domain Eukaryota; kingdom Metazoa; phylum Arthropoda; class Insecta; order Lepidoptera; family Tortricidae; genus Choristoneura; species Choristoneura fumiferana. The sequence continues at coordinate 10,293,128 of NC_133472.1, forward strand.
TATCATATACACATCAACTGTGACCATTTACGTACTGTACATGTACATATTTTGCATAGTGTTGTTTAGTTCTCCTTCGAGCCTTTTAAAGTCTTTGATATTCAATACAGCGCTGAACCCACTTTTACGACGTAGTCATGCCATTTAACTTGAAATATCACCTTACCATTAAGTGAGCAACACAAACACACAATATAGTATTGTCACTTCATTTACAACTACATCCAGCCTCAATCGTAGCTGTAGCTGTGCCATGTGATAAATATAATAATAATGAGCAGCACACATGTGCGCTGTCGTCATAATGCGATACAAATTGAATGTCGAATAATGTTTTCGCACGCGTATACTGTCAGGTAAGGCTGTTGAATTGGAATTCCAGGATTTTACTAAATTCCCAACTAAGTGTACCGCGTCTAACCCAACCATCTTGTTTTCTGCTGAAGTTCGAACTTGGGACTAGCTTCATGGTCAGTCCGAAAGTTTAAAAAAGTGTCCCCCCCCCCTAACATTTGAACCGCACCTCTAAACTCAACTTAATCAGTTGAGCAGTTTTTAAGTTTTTGTAAAAAATGATTTAACGCAAGGCCGGGAACTACGGAACCCTACACTGAGCATGGCCCGACATGCTCTTGACCGGTTTTTTTAGTATATCAGCCTTTCGTGGCTCTATGGGCTGGTGTGGGGGGCCCTTATGGCAAAGATTGGGCATTGTATTGATGTTGTGTGGTATTGTAGCTACAGCGGCTATGTGATTGCCAAACAAGTTAACAAACTTATTATGATTAGGATAAATATAGCTGTTGGAACTTTTATTGGTTACATTAGATATTCTTTGCTATGGGATGTAGACCGTGTTTAATTTATTGATCCTTTAATGAGCTCATAATATTTCGACACAGTTTGCGACTAATAAATGTAATGTTATGAACCGTCAATCTTTAAAAACTATTTTTGTTCACTATTCTTTCTCAGTAACAACAGTTCTTTATACTTAAACTGACGTACTTTCAATGAAAAGTTTTTACTGCACGGCTTAAATTAGATACCTACGAATGTATTAAACCGTGGACGCAGGAGTCCGACTCGCAATAGGTAATTTTTTGTAATAAACATGATGTTGTGTCAATAAATTATGTCTTAGAAAGCTTTGTATTAGTAAGGTAAACGTCCGAATGCTCGACACGCTAATGCCCAATAGACGACACCCCGCTGTCATCTCTATTGCCAATGACATAAGATTTAAGATGCCAACTATTGGGACCGTGACGAGCACTCGTACGTTTACCTTGATACAAATAAACATTATAAACTATAAATACTCAAAAGTGGGCATTCACGGAAATAAACAAAAATATTGACTTTTCCTTCACACGGCGTATTGTTTAGAGGCAGACGAAGCACGTTTCGAGAATGCGCAGCTACAGCGCCGAATATTTTCAAAAAACTAGCACGTAAGTAAATGCAATTTAACTGCGTGTCGTCTACCTAAAAAATACATCATCACCGTCATCATCCCAGCCTATATACGTCCCACTCTCACTGGCACACGCCTCCTAACAGAATGAGAGGACTTGGCCCGTAGGACCCACGATCCTCTGCTTGAGAGAGGTCAAACCACTCGACCTCGACCACCACGGCTTCAAAATTCTCCGTGTGCTAAACCCTTAGGGCCCTCGCCCACGGTGACTTTTCTACTAACGCGCGTTAGTCGCATTGGCAACGCGCTACAGAAGCGATGACAACGCGCTTCTAACGCGCTACAGCATCGCGACTGTATCAAAGCAAACGCGCGACGGTTTCGGACGACATCGCGGAGAGAACGGAGGGAGGAGAAGGGATAGGGTGAAGCGCGGCAGTAGCGCATTTGCATCACAACTGAATTATGGTTATGTGGGCGAGGGTACACAGCTAGCGACCGTATCGCGACTGTATCTATGCGAACGCGCGACAGCATCGCTACAAAAAGTCACCGTGAGCGAGCGGCCTTATACCTACTAAAGATAGATCACTGTGTTTTATCCCGTAGTTTAATATAGACACGTCTCACGCGAAGTATGTCTTGTATGATAAACATGCCAGGCGCAGCTGCAGGCACAGAGAGTAGCCAGTCTCACGGTGCGGTGGGCGCAGTCCGCAAGCATCTGAGGAATCGATTAAATTGTCCGATTGATTAATTACAAGCGAGGGATAAAAAGACTCGCTTTAATACTATGATACGTCGCAATGCGATAACTTTACATACTTGTTAAATTAGCATAGTTCAGACGGGAAAGCGACAAATAAATTCTTTGCAAACGAATTCACGAGAACCGGTAGAAAGTTATTATAATTTCAATGTGCGTCAAATTTCTAAAATGCCTAGAACTAAGAATGCTAGGTAATGCAATTTACGAAGGGCTAATTTTGAATACATAATGACTTACTACATTAGATAGGAGCGAGAGGGAACAGGTGATTGCGTGTCCACTTACTCGGATAACCCGGTTCAGGTTAATTGCCATAACAATTTAATGTTCCGTACTACCTGAGTTTCCTGTAAAACTAATCATAGAGAAAGCATTTTCACCAGTGTAGGTACCTACTGTTCCTCGTAGTCAAATTGGGTTTCTATTATGACAAAAGCAAAACTCGTTACAATAAAGCGTGACATTGCGGCGGTAAATGTAGTTAATTTGCTAATGCGTCTATTAATTTATCGATCCCTATTGACGGCCGAAAACTGTATACGCGCTGCCGGCGGGTAGGTAAATCTGCTTGGCTCGTTTAATACGACTTGCCAGTCAAGTTTCAATTCAATGTTATTTCGGGGGTTATACTAAAGGATGTTAAACACCTTAGCACTTAGCACAGTAGATAGTTTAATTTTGTTAGTGCTCTTTTTGTCTCATATTGGCTCTGTGCACGAAATCAGCGCCACCTAGCGTCCGCAACTTTTTTGGCTCTGATGCTCTGACGTTTTGAAATTACATCGCGACAACAATGAAACCTATAACGTATCAATTTATAATACAAAATTACTGTGATACCGTGATTTGGGTGGACAAAAGGTTGTGAATTCATTTTTGGTCATTAAAATTAAATGAGGTAAGTAAGTAAAATTTATTCAAAAAGTGTGTTTTATTTTCGTTATGTCAGGGTTTGTTTACTTTATGTTTTGTTGTACTTTTACTGTAAAACGAAAAGATAAAGCTATCTTATTGGTTTCTTTGAATAATAGTAAAATTATATAATTGTTCTTATATCGCTAGTAATAAATTAAATATCGTTTTCAGATCAAAATGAGTTGATACTCAAAATGATTTTTGACGACCGGTTTTGTGAGTATCACTATCACTCAATATAATATTTCAACCACAAACCGTTTCATAAGGAAAATTGTTGCTGTACCTGTCCGAGATGTAGAGGAATTAAGAACAAAACAGGGTCAGTGTTCAAGCTCGCGACATAACACAAACATCTATTACTAAAATTAGGTAGTAGTAGTAAGTCTATACAAATTGCTTTGTTAATGACATATTCATATGATTATGACAGATAAAAGAGCCTAGATTATTTCTTCTTTTGGCCACTGTCTATCAGTTCTATCAGACCACATTTTTATTTTTTATTTATTTTTTATGGAATAATAGAGAAAAACTAAAAAAATGCAACGTTGCCAGCTCAGCAGGTATAAATGCTCTTAACTCCTATTCGTTTCTTTCGCTACATGCATTTTTCTCAATTAAGTGTTTTACCTATAGCTATTAATAGTGTTTTGTTTATTTTTTATTGAGGTCAGTAAACGATTTAGTACCTACATTTGGTCGTTGTTCATAAGAGTAACGCGTTCAAAACATGACGTGAACTTGCAAGATTAGCTGTGAAAATCTTTGCAAAGAAAAGACCAGTGGTGGATTTATGTTTTTTAGGAGTGTAGGCCACTTTATATCCGCCGCCCTATGTAACTTTCTAAAATAATTTTCTCGTTGAAATCTGCCGCCCCTAGGCCGCTGTTGCCCCTAGGCCGCGGCCTATACGGCCTATTGACAAATCCAGAACTGGAAAAGACGTTCCTTCAAATTTACCCAACTGGCTGAATAATCCCAGGACGAAAAGCTAGTAACGAATATAATTTAACATGTTAAAATATTGTTCGATACGACATCACTTCGCAGCGAGAGAATATTATTTTATCATGAACAAGCATGTAGTACAAAAACGCGATAAGATAATAACAAACGAACAATTCAAAATGTTTCCTACTGTAGTTCTATTCTAAATAACCCCCCTTCTTCGCAGTCGGGTAAAAATAAATACCTGTTTATGAAAACTTTGAATATTTTTAATACAAGCTTTTTTGCTAAAGTTCTGTACTTGCATTTTCATTCATCCAAACTAGGTAAGTAGTACGAGTACGTACATAAGTACCTACCTAATCTGTAACCGTTCGCAAGATTGACTTGGGTATTTAATAAATATCTGTTTGTTTATATCTATTTATGAGTTATGTTTATCCGTTACCTAGTAGGTAACCGTAACACAATCTTTGGGTCTAGATTAATTGGTGCACAATTCATCATCATCATCATCATCATCATCATCCCAGCCTATTTATGTCCCACTGCTGGGCACAGGCCTCCTCTCAGAGTGAGAGGGCTTGGGCCGTAATTCCCGGCAAACGAGCAGGCGGGTAACCTGCGTGATGATAAGTGATCACCGCCGCCCATGGACACCTACATCATTCACAAGCAGAAAAAAAATGAGTTCATAATTATCCTGGAACCACCATTCTATCAGGACTATAACAGGATAGTAAGTTCTTATAACAACGGAAAAGGCGGAGTCAACTATAAGCGCCTTTTTAAGCGAATTTTTACTCGCTTCTTGAAATTAGCGTTTAGTATAATAAGTTGCATTTGAAAATAATTATTCATTTTAATAAGGCATACAAGGAAAAGTTGTTTTTTTTTACAATTAGCCTTACAAAGTTCATTACAAAACCGTTATAGACTTTTTGGTTTTATAATGGTTTGCATTAGAACAACACCATCGCCATACTGTTAGGAATTAGGGTTCCACAATTATTTTAAAGATTCATAAATTCATATTTTAAACTGGAATCTTCAACATCACGTTCTTCTTCGTGCGCAGATTCCCCACTAATGCTCTCCTCGTGGATTAAAATCTAAACTAGTGTTGTTTTGTTCAGAACCTTACTTATTACTTCCTTTGCCCGATATAAAGCTCCTGACAAGTTAATTAACTGTTGATGTTTTTCGAATTTTTCAACGGCTTCCATTTCTTCAAATCTAGTTTTGTAAAAGATTTGTATCCAAATTTCGTAACAGGAACAAATAGTAAGTCACAAAATTTAAAACCATGAGCCACGCGCGACTCATCTTAGCAAAATATCTGCGATGAAACTATAATAGTATTTCTGCGACCATTAAAATCAATTTTACACTTTTACTGGGCTTCACGAAGACAATTTTACCCCTTATAATCGTGTTAAGATTATAACAGCGTTCAACATATCCACAATAGAACCAAGTATACTTACTCTGGGAAAAAGCCGTTATAGAACTAATTAATTTACTTATTATTGATCCACATTGTGAGCTTATAAACCCTTATAAGCTCAAGTAATAAGTGCAAATAGTATTCAGTACATTTAGTTCTAATTTATACTCTTATAGGCATACTTTGCTTATAATGGATTTATAATTATTCTTGTTGTAGGCAATTATAAGTATAGTTTACCAGAGCGAGTATTCTTTGCAATACTTTTATAGGACATCTCAGCTTATACGGTGCTGTTAATTTAGATCTATAAGCGGTAATAAGTTAACGTATAAGGACGTATGTACTACAAGAATATCTAGACTCCGTGCATGCTATAATAAGCGAAGCAGCAAATTCTAGAACCACTAAGAGACCGTTATTAGTGCTGCAGGGCGCAGGCCTATAAAGTGTGCACCATAGGATAATTTTGTTGCTTGTTAGGACTGCGGGTGCGTTGCCGGCCTAAAAGGGGGGGCTCCTATTTATTATTTAAATGTTTAAAATTCTTATCCCGATACCAAACGCGGCACGAAGCGAGGGCGTGAAGTTAGCAACAGTCTGCCGCACCGCACCCTTCAATTACTCGCCCCACTGGTTCGTAGAATTTCACCAAAACAGACAGTCAAATAACTTTTTTACACTACCTATATCTAATACTAGCTTACATCCGCGGTTTCGCTCACGTGATCCGTTCTGGCATTGAAGTTCCGGGATGTCATTGATTTCCCGAAAAGTTCATCGTGGTTTCATTAACGTTGCATGATGACCACCAAATTGTATATAATGTCCTCCGGCGTCAGTGTGTTTCTAGCTTGGATGTGTAGAAATGAAATTTTGCGGAGAGTGCAAAAATATCTGACACAATCCGGCTACAAACAAATAGAATCGTGTCATATATATGCACGCTTTGTTGTGTCAGATATTACGATATTAGTGCTGGTGACTGTACACATTGTAATTTTTGGTGTAATGAAATTTGAAATTTCCAAGAAAATTTTCAACTGCCGGATAGGTCAAGGCGAGCGAAACCTAAATATTAGGTTACAAAATAAATTGTTGTATGGGGGTTTTTCTATATAAGTAGTAGGTACTGTAATCTGTCTGATAAAGATAAACCACATTCATTGTCTGTGCATCTGTTCAAAACGAATTATTAACAATGACCTCGAACATAGGAATTATTAAATTAGATAAATGATTGAAATACGCTCATTAATGACGAGTGTTGTCAAATTCAATCCAGCATAAGATCACAGATGCAACATTCAACAAAACGTACCTACCACTAACATTTAAGAAATTCCATTGTGCAACATTCTCAACCTATTACAATATAAAATTGTTACGTGAATTGCATTAACATAATAGCTGAATATTGAATGTCACAATGCAATGCGTCACTTCGTAATCAAATATCTTCACAGGATTGATTCCTGTTTTTGATTAACTAAGCATTCCCAAATTACTATTTAGGGTCGTGATTCATCAATAATCAATTTATTATGTACGTATGCGCTTAACACTTTTTATGTAATATCTAAGTGTTTGTACAGTCGAGTTGATATTTTTGCTCACAAGTTTATGAACTCGATTGTACACATCTTTGAAAGTGAGTCAGCAAACCACGATGTAACCAAATAAGGGGGCGTCCATAAATAACGTAAGTCCCTAAGGGGTAATGGGTTCAAGCCGAATCTCACCCAATTTCGGGGTCTTGGAAAATAATAAGTAGTAAGTCATTTTTCTTCAACAAGAAACAGTGTAAAATTGCGAGAAAACTGGGTTATAAATACATATTAAGTAAAACACGTTTCTGCATTGAAATATGGTTAACGCAATCAAGCATAAATTGACGTGGTAACTGTAAACACATACATAAAAAGACATACATGAACTGAGAGAGAGGGTCGAATAAATCTCATAACATCTCACTAAGGGAGAGCGAAAGTCAAAAAATGGCCATAATCGCCTGACGTACGTATTTAATGGTCGCCCCCCTTCTTCTTCTTCTTCTTTACCTTCGCTTGCGCTGCACCAGTCAGCAGCACATAGGTACGCATGATGATCACTAGGTATGTAGACTCAACCAAAGGGAGATAACATTATCGCGGGTGCAACATTTTGACTCATTCAAAGCTTTCTACCGAAAAAATAGAGTAAGTTAGGTATATTTTACAAAGGATAATTATTTGTAGGGTTACATTTTAACCAATTCTCCTGTAATTCGTTTAGAAAAATGAAATGGAATGTATGTAAAATCTCATTTTCATTGGTCATTAGGACGTGCATGCTGAGTTTCCGCATGCTAGATTGCTAGATATATATCAATCAACTTATCGAGCAATGAAAATGAATCTTAATAGCTACCAGAAAGTTTAAAGTGCTACTGCTGGTGCGAATGCAAAGGAATGGGCTTGTTCAGATCAGAGAAAATACGAGTACGTAAAAAAGTTATCCATAACAGGAGGTGCTTCTGATGAAGTCAATTAACTATCCTAGCTTCGTCCTAAGCGGTCGTTTAGCAAAATATTTTTTACCATTCAATCTGCATATTTTTATCAATAAAATATAACAGCCGTTTAATCAATAGACTGACGTTTTACTGTAGTATACTATGCTTATTTTCGAAATAAAATTATAATTTATAATTGCATTCGTAATCTTATTTATTATGCCATCTAAATTGCTATTTATGCATAATATTGGATTGCGCAAATCCGTTTGTAGGCAACAACAAAGTGAAGTCACCCACGTGTATTGCATGAATTTGTTTGCGTAGCTACATTTATATCGATTTATTGTTAATCTCTCAGTATATTATACTTACTTGGTATACTTTTAGGTACTTACATCAATAATGCGTGTAAACTACTATTAGTTTAAAGGGTTTAAGGTACCGTGACCAGCTGTAAGCGTAGTTTATTGACCCCACAATAATATAAAGCTTTGGAAATCATTCCTGCAGCTAACAAGTTACTATATACCTATGGTCCGTGACTCCGATTGCAATTTTTTGAAATAAAACAATCCTATGTCCTTCCCATAGTCTCTCAACTATCTTCGCACCAAACTTCTTCTAAATCAGTTCAGCGGTAAGCGTGACGAGGTAACAAAGATTTACTTTCGCATTTATAATATTAAATAAGATTCTTATTTCAACTTGATCTATGTTTGTATTATAAATACATTATATGCCATGCTCTTTTTTTTTGTTTTTATAACAAACCCACCAACCAGGCGTCTGCCTGCAGTACCTACTAGCTTAAAAGTGTACAATGATCTTACAATCAAAAAATGTAAAAGGTGAAACTGGAGGGAGTTTTCTTAGTTCCGCAATATGAACGTTACGGGCAATGTATTTACCTAGCTAGGAATACTTTCTTCTTTACCTGTTTTCATTTCCAACGTCCCCAAACAAAATTGCATTTCACATGTGATCGAAGGTTGTAGCGGTGGTTGTAGCATACAATTACCTTCCTTCCCTAATGATGTCGAAACTATAAACGATTCACTGTTCACGATTAGGCAAACGCAGCCATCCGTGGTAATAATGTAGCTCGTTTCACTTTTATGCAGGCAATGTCTATCGATTTCCTTAAATACCAAAGAGGGGTGACTCGCTTCAAAATATCACGTGACTACGTAGCTGTGAATTTCGTGACCTAAAAACCCGCCTTGAACACCTTACCCGCTTCTCTATTCACTCCCATACCGATGCCGCATTAATGAATACATTTATTTTTTGCCAGTAGGTGCTCCTTTATGACTTATTGTTCGATTCCTATTGCAATCATTAAACCTTAATAATGCTTACTTAATCCACGATGCTTAACTGTAATGCAGAAAAAGCTAGTAACATATCTTGAAACATAATGTCTTTACAGAACCACTAGCATCAAATATAAGGAAGCCGCTAAGGTGTTCAAATGTCACTGGCCACTCTAAAACGTTAAGGATAGAGACGAGTCACGATATGTTTGAGCACATCAGTACATAATGTACTTGAGGTAATTACTTGTAGTCACCACTCTGATCAACCTTCGACCAAAAGCTTAAATGCTATTGGTCACGCAAGCTTAAGTCCCCTCTGTAGAAATTCAAACGATAAATGATTATCTAGTTAGGGCGCCCACTTCAGAAATACTATCAACTATGGGCTTAGTAAGCGCATCGAACTGTGTAATAATCGAGCGTTACATTTTTATTCTGAGCCTAATTTACTTACTAGATCCATTAGCTAAACTAAACCAATTCCGAGTAGATCAAATTATCAATTTGAATCGAAAAGGGAATAAACTAGCCGTTTTGCACGGCGTGAAATGAGGAACGTAGCCTATCTAGAATACGGTAGCCTACACTTAAAATAAGTAGCTTATCGGTGAATTATGTACGCGGACAATATTTGTTCAGTTTAAAACTACTTATGCAAAGACAGCTCGCGAGGTCTTGAAACTCACAGCTACCACAGCTTCACCACGCTACCACCAACTTCTAACATCTGGTAGCGTCAGCATAGTGTGGAGGTGGGTATGTTCTTACAGCTTTGATGTGGAGGACACACATTTGTTGCATATACGTCGCTATCCAAAGGTTGCGGGTGAACAAAGTAATCCAACTAATATTATAAATGCGAAAGTGTGTTTGTATGTTTGTCTGTCATTCACGTCGAAACGGAGCGACGGATCGACGTCATTTTTGGCATAGAGATAGTTCATGGGCCAGATAGTGACTTTTTATAATTGCGCGCGATAACCGAATTACACGCTGACGAATCCGCGGGTAAAAGCTAGTTTTATATAGTGCATTAATATAAACCTCGGCAAAATAACACCTAATTAAATAAATTAAGAGAAGTTTCCCTGCCGGCCACGCGGCCGCGTTAGGTATTCGTTTCGGATATTGCTGTCTTTATCGCTCGTGACATAAGCGCTCGCAGCCGTCCCCCCCATGCCTTCCGCAACGACGTCCGTAATTTATATCGAGATAGCTGTAGGCTTTTCAAGATTTGGGCGGTTCAATTTTGGGTTTCGTTGTCCTCATATTATACGAAAAGGATAGAACAGAAATCAATGATATTTTACAATCAAGATCGATATTCATTATATCTTCTATGCCTGTGGTTATTTCGATTTTTGTAAAAATGCTTTATTAGTCTTTAATTCTCGTGCAAAGTTGACATCTTTTTTTGTCGACTTTTGAGCTCCTGTAATTCTGATATTACACATTTATATGAAAATCTGAAAAACCACAGGCATAGATAATTACGTATAGTTCATACTTACAAAATTTCATCTATTTCTGTTGCCTAGTTTTCAAATGAGACCGAGACTACGTTTGTATGGAGAATGGAACGAAGAGACTTCTCTTAATAGTAATTGGTATGAAAGTATGACACTGCAGCAAGACCTCTTCGGCTCATGAGTTACATGGTTCCGGTTGTACTTAGTTTATTTGTACAATTTGTTACGTGACACAACACATAATTAATAACAAGAGGGATTGCAACGTTTCGTTGTTTAGGTGTACTACTTGAAGTTTGTTTAATACAAGTATATCTAAGTCAGCGCAAAAAGGCTTTAAACTTACTGTAGCTGCTCAGTCTGTAACGAAGTTAATTGCTCAAATGATTGCTGATATTGTGGTTCAAAAAAGATGTTTCATTGATGATGACCGTGCTTTATACTAAAATCAATGACCATGAAAAATAAAAAACCCGGCTGCGTAATAAAAGTAAAAATAATAAAGCAAGTAGTCTTATTTAAACTATGTTAAGTAATTATGAATAACTAACCCATTTAAATGTTTTATGAGCGGTACATACACATATGTAGCATATGTATAATAAAATAAGTTATAAATATGCACCTTATGCGCAATTCGTTGCTTTAAGCTATTTTCAATCATATAAATGTAATGTAATTTCCTTTTACAGCCTTTTATTTTGATTCCCCGAAAAACATTTTTAGCCCCTTACGCATTCATCGCAGAAGTGGCGAAAAAAACATCTATTTTGGAAGAAAATACACTCTATAACGTGTCTATTTTCTATTCCTCTTATAAATTTAGTTCTGTGTAAGACAGTAAGAGTTTTGTCTCGTTGTCACCAGATGGATGGCGCCGGTGAGCCTGGCCATCTACGCGCCGGGAGCCGACATGGCGCCCACAGTCAACAGCATCAGGTACCTACGGGATTGCACGGACAACGAGCTCATAAGGGAATTCGTCACGTTCCATGTGTTCTTCCAGCACAAACATATACCTAGCAAGGTGAGATAGACAATAATAGACAGTAATAGTAGCTAGTCTTTTATTAGCTCCACCTGTTATATCTACTCTTTAATCTCAATTATTCTTTGTTTCTAATCTGGCAATTTAATTTTGATCTAATTGCAGTGGTCGAATTGACTTGAAATTTGGTACATATATAATATTATGTAGGTTAGATGACAATACAAGTACTGTTAACAAAAAACTTGAATTAAAATAAAAATAAAATCTTATTTTATTTTTTTATTAACAATTCGTACATAACTTTTTTTAATGGGTGGAGTCTCCTCTTAAGCTTGACAAAGCATGTATCAGAAGGCACAATAGTAGTAGCAGTAGTAGGCAAGACAAGCCGTAGACGGACGGACTGACTGACATAGCGTAACTAAGGGTTCCTTATAGAACAACTGAACCCTAAAACTGACACAATAAGTCGCTAAGTTGACAAAACTGTGAAAGCAATATTGTACAAGTTTTTACGCTGCCTCAAACACCAGCTCTATAATGTGTAAAATAATAAAAGAATCTTTGCGGACTGATGTATGTTCTCACTTGATCCATTTTGTATTCCAGATACCAGACCCGGAGGTCTTCCTGAACACACCTTATAATTGCACCGAAAAGCCCCCGTACGTCGTCAACTCCTCGACGACCTACATGAAGTTGAAAAGTCTTTTGTACCCAGTCAACGTCGCACGCAACATTGCCAGAGATGCCGCTCTCACCCACTACATACTGCCTTCCGACATCGAGTTGTATCCTAGTCCTAATCTAGTGCCCCGCTTTTTGAACATGATCGCGCGGAACGCGAAACCTCTGAACACGTCCACCAAACCCAGAGTGTTTCCGATCAGTATATTTGAAGTCGATGCCAAAGTCAAAGTGAGTTAAGCCGGTTGCCCTTGCCTGACGTGTTGTGTCATGAGTCTACGTTATATACCTCTATATCGTCACTCTTTGAAAAAATCTCGTATCTGAAATCAATATGTCAACAAAATTTAACATTGACATAATAATCATAAAGTTCACTCGAGAAATTATCGATTTTGAGGTACGAGTTTTTTTTTAAGTAGTGGCGATATACAGTGTGTCGCAACCGCAACTCAAACAGTCACGACACATTGCATCAGACAATTAAAAATGTCACCATAACTACTAAACGTATGAAATCAATAGCATTCTGATGCGCCACGCTACGACATATCAGACATAGAAATCCAGCTTCATGGTTTTAAAAGCTATTGTAAAAAGCAACTGTTATTGTGTGTTATTTTTCATATAAAATATTTTGACGAGCTGTTTTCAGATCAAACTTTCAGAGAAGACTCATAAAAAAAAATGCCACATATGCTCGTTTAAGATTATGACCCTACAAATAAATTTTCAATAAGTCGAAATTATTGCACCTTTCCTTTTTCATTCCGGTCGTATACATGTAAATGATGAATCACCCTGAAAATCAAATAATCCTTACATTTCAGGTGCCATCAACAAAGACAGAGCTCCAAGCAATGTTGAAGAAACAGACAGCAATTCCCTTCCACAAGTTTGTGTGCCCTAACTGCCACAACATA
>NC_133472.1:10306612-10309898 GCF_025370935.1 Choristoneura fumiferana
CGTCTAGTATAGGCCTCTAGGTTGGCAATGCATCTGCAATACCCCGTTGCAGATGTTTATGGGCGGTGGTGATCTCTTACCATCAGGAGACCCACTTGCTCGTTTGCCATCTAGTCGAATAAAAAAAACCTTAATAAGTTTTGGTAAAAATTTCATTTTTAATACAACCAAATTACCAAATTGCAGGTCGATGCCATTAACCGGTGAAGAGTTCCGTCCTGTGGAGACGATCCTGGCCGGACTATCAGGGTGTCACTGCCAGATTATTGTATTGTCACGCAATTTACATAAGCATACCAAATTTCAAGTCAATCCAACTACTAGAAGTCGGTCGAATTTAACTTGCAAGATTTGATTGCAGACAGACAGACAGACAACGGGACAGGTGAAACTAAATAAAAGCTTGTAAATAGGTAGAGGCGATTTACCGACCGACTGATTTGGAAATTCAACCCTATTGCTATTATAATACGTCACAATATCCATTGCATTTATTGAAAATACGACTAGCTTTAAAAATATACTATATTATCAGGTATGTTTTCGATAGTTGCTTTTGATTCTGTAGTAGTATGCTCCAATGAATGGGGCCTTATTTGGTACACGAAATAATACGAGGATAGAAAGAGATGCTAATGAACTAAATAATCAATGAATAATAAACACGAGCGTCCGCGTGTTTATGTCTAAGCTACGTACGCACTATGCGAGGCTAAACCCGCGATTTAGCGCACCGTCTCTTTCTCACGCGATACTTTGAAGAGAGACTACTAAAACCGCGCGAAAAGTAAGACATAAACCGGATTAGTTTTGCTAGAAACCCTTTAATAATATTATTAGCCAATTTGTCTGTCAAGATAAAAAAGGTAAGTTAAAATAATATAATTCTTTCTTCTTGTATTCTAAATACATCTCTTCTATAATTGGCTCTGATATACGATTGAACTTGAGCGATACAAGATTGATCATTTTCAAACAGTGGTCTTGATAAAACGGGATCAGAGGCCGTATTGTGCAACGCGCGATCGCTTTCACCATCTCTTTCTCCCCTCGTCTTGTGCCGTGTGACAGAAAGAAGTTGTGAAAACGATTGTGATTACAAGCGTGTTCAACAATAACGACTCCGGTTTTGCGGCGGGAAAACAAGATGGCGATCGCCTGGTGGTAAGTGGCAGCGAAAATACATAGTTTTAGGGGTTGTGTATTTTTTTTAATGTATACTAAAGTTAAACCAAAAATATATGACTATATTCAAGAGAGCGCTATTGTTCTTATTTATGGCAATGATGATGTCCTCCATGTCGTGTCCGACAAAGGCGAACCTTTAGGCTTGTTTATTATGTGCCCGAATATGGCTGGCAAAGCCAAACTTAGTCTTAAAGGTCTTATTACAGGGCGCGCAATGTAAAGACCCGCCCGAGACCTTCCTACACTTACACGTATAATGATAGTGGTCAATTTATGGCAATAGTTCAGTATAGTCGGAACAATGACATCTTGACTTGTCTACAACGTTTACCTCTTAGCTCTGATGTTAACTTGGAAAGATTTTGTAGTGAAATAATTTCATTCCCCAACCGTTTTTTTTTTTTTCAGTATACCTATATTCAATATATCTTCAATTCCAATTGGTATATACAATGATCCGTTGTTGACTACTAATCGTTATGTGCATTTTTTGTTATTATTCAAAGAAACCGCCACAGTGACACCAACTGACAATCATTAAAATTATTGCCAGTGTAAGAAATTAGTTCCAATAAAATTCTGCAACATGGCGAATAGTCATATATTTCTGGTCAGGCTTTAAATCGAGAAACATTACTCGATAAATTGTTTTTAAATCGTTTAATGTAGTTGTTTATGTTTGTATAGTGTAATGAACTAATGAATTTATTGCATAAAAAATAAGCAATGACCTTTTTTTGACTTTTAAAAGTACGACGTAGATGGTCTAAGTTATACTCTGTTCTGTAAAGATTAGAATACTTCAGAATTTCCGCGTGAATTTGGTTATTCATTTTTAACCGCCAACGCAAAAAGAGGGGTGTTATAAGTTTGACCGCTTTGTGTATCTGTGTGTCTGCCTGTGGCACCGTAGCTCTTAAACGGGTGGACCGATTTGAATGTGTGTTTTTTTTTATTTGAAAGCAGGTTTTCTAGCGATGGTTCTTAGACATGTTTCATCAAAATCGGTTTAGCCGTTTTTGAGATATTATTCTTTTAAATGAGAAAGTCGAGTTTTTCCGACTTTTTGTTAGTTAGGTTAGGTTATCCTACTATATCCTAATAATATTATAAATGTGAAAGTTTGTGAGTGAGTGAGAGAGTGAGCTTCTGAGTGAGTATGTTTTTACTTTTTCACGCTGAAACGGCTGGACGGAATTGAATGAAATTTGGCAAAAAGTTATTTAATAACCTGGATTAAAACATAGCATAGGATACTTTTTATCCCGATATTCCTACGGGATAGGGATAAAATCTCAAAATAAGAACCGCTGGGCTTAGAGTTATGAAATTTGGTATGTAGCTGGACGTCTGGAATAGCTACTTTTTATCCCTATGTTCTCACGGGATAGGGACAAAATCTCGAACTAATAACCGCTGGGCTTTGTCATACAATTTTGTATGTAGATAGCTGGACATCGGGAATAACACATAGGCTACTTTTTATCCGATATTCCCACGGGAGAGGGATAAAATCTCGTAATAACAACCGCTTGGTTTAGAGTCATGAAATTTGTTTTAATTTAACGTCAATGAAACCACGATGTACTTTTAGGGAATTCCCGCGAGAATTTAATAAAATCCCGAAATTTAAATTCAACTGCTGTACCTATCTAATGTAATTATTTAAGCGTGCGAAGCCGCGGTAAACGCTAGTTTATATATAGATGCACCCTGTCACGCAAGATTTTAAATCATGATTCTCTTTCACACGTAGAACTGCATCCTTGTCTTACGTTCTATCGTATGTCAGAACGCGTTCATTCAAAAGACACGAAATATATTTTCATACCTAACTTGAAGCCCACCTTGGAATCATTATATGTAATAGGTTAGAATTACGTTAAATTAAAAAGATATAAAAAAATTTAATAAAAAATGTAGTTCGTAATAAGTCAATACTTGAAGTTTTCTGTTATTTATTTTTTGTGTGAACCCTATTTTATGTATGTTAGATAGAGTTAGAGTTGAACATGAAACTACCGTGAGACTTGCTCATATTAAATATATTGACCAGGATAACTGACGTCTTAAATCGAATGCGCGCGAGCAGAGCGGC